>NC_138307.1:69016618-69046618 GCF_965601325.2 Salmo salar | reverse complement strand
CGGATTCTAACCTATGCCGGATTCTAACCTATGCCGGATTCTAACCTATGCCGGATTCTAACCTATGCCGGATTCTAACCTATGCCGGATTCTAACCTATGCCGGATTCTAACCTATGCCGGATTCTAACCTATGCCAGATTCTAACCTATGCTGACACTGTAGACGTGTGTGCCAGAGGCTGCGTCATTACTGCTAGACCAGCCAGGCCACAACGGTGTTTACACATTTCACCTTTCCCCCAGCATAGACTGTTCATTATCCAGGAAGTTCATTTGGTACAACTGGCAAAGGGTCTGCAAAGCATCTTTGTGTCCCACCAACAGTCACCCTGAAACACCAGCCTCCAGGGGGTGGAGAAGACCTTGAACAGGGGCACACTGGGGAACCTGCCATTCTCCCTGTAGTTGTTGTCCAGGCGGGACAGCATGGCCAGGTGGGCAAAACGGTACGCTGCTGTAGCAATACGTGTTGGCAATGCTGGGATCAATCTTCTTATCATAGCCAGGGTAACGGCCATGGCTTCTCGGCCAACGACGTGAGGAATGTAGTCCCTGGACACAAACACCTAGGAGGGAGAGAGAGGAAGAGAGTGCTTGTAGATTCATTTGTAGGTGTGTATGTGACAGCACAGCTGTGTCAATGTAAGAATATTAAAGAATATGTTTATGTGTAAGAAGGAGAAGCAGAGTGTGTGTTAGAGACTATGCACTGGACGTGTAGCGGAGAGAAGGAAGTGATGTGTGTTTTAGTTTATTCTGCGGGCCTCCTGGTGCGGGCCTCCTGGTGCGGGCCTCCTGGTGCGGGCCTCCTGGTACAGTGTCTCAGCCTCCCAATATGGTTGATACCTCTCAGGGCCAGACAGTTGTGCTCACTCATGAACATTGTTTGAATGGATGTCAAGGTTATTTTCTCATCTCCCCGAACATCACCTGGCAGACAACAGATTTACAGGTGAGGCCAAATAGTGATTGGGACAACTATTGTACATGAAAGTTAGTTACTCTAGTCAAAGTTTGCTCTTTTTTTGTCATCATTCTTTTCCGTAGACTTTAACTTAATTTGGTCGACTCTTCAGACAAACGGATTTAAAAGGCTGACCTGCAAACAAGCAGCTTATGTCCTCCACATTGGTGGTGTTGGTGATTCTCTTCCTTCTAGTTACAGTATGTAGTTCCTTCTAGTTACAGTATGTAGTTCCTTCTAGTTACAGTGGGGTGTCTGACAGTATGTAGTTCCTTCTAGTTACAGTGGGGTGTCTGACAGTATGTAGTTCCTTCTAGTTACAGTGGGGTGTCTGACAGTATGTAGTTCCTTCTAGTTACAGTGGGGTGTCTGACAGTCTGTAGTTCCTTCTAGTTACAGTGGGGTGTCTGACAGTATGTAGTTCCTTCTAGTTACAGTGGGGTGTCTGACAGTATGTAGTTCCTTCTAGTTACAGTGGGGTGTCTGACAGTATGTAGTTCCTTCTAGTTACAGTGGGGTGTCTGACAGTATGTAGTTCCTTCTAGTTACAGTGGGGTGTCTGGTAGTATGTAGTTCCTTCTAGTTACAGTGGGGTGTCTGGTAGTATGTAGTTCCTTCTAGTTACAGTGGGGTGTCTGACAGTATGTAGTTCCTTCTAGTTACAGTGGGGTGTCTGACAGTATGTAGTTCCTTCTAGTTACAGTGGGGTGTCTGGTAGTATGTAGTTCCTTCTAGTTACAGTGGGGTGTCTGGTAGTATGTAGTTCCTTCTAGTTACAGTGGGGTGTCTGACAGTATGTAGTTCCTTCTAGTTACAGTGGGGTGTCTGACAGTATGTAGTTCCTTCTAGTTACAGTGGGGTGTCTGGTAGTATGTAGTTCCTTCTAGTTACAGTGGGGTGTCTGACAGTATGTAGTTCCTTCTAGTTACAGTGGGGTGTCTGGTAGTATGTAGTTCCTTCTAGTTACAGTGGGGTGTCTGGTAGTATGTAGTTCCTTCTAGTTACAGTGGGGTGTCTGGTAGTATGTAGTTCCTTCTAGTTACAGTGGGGTGTCTGACAGTATGTAGTTCCTTCTAGTTACAGTGGGGTGTCTGACAGTCTGTAGTTCCTTCTAGTTACAGTGGGGTGTCTGACAGTATGTAGTTCCTTCTAGTTACAGTGGGGTGTCTGACAGTCTGTAGTTCCTTCTAGTTACAGTGGGGTGTCTGGTAGTATGTAGTTCCTTCTAGTTACAGTGGGGTGTCTGGTAGTATGTAGTTCCTTCTAGTTACAGTGGGGTGTCTGACAGTATGTAGTTCCTTCTAGTTACAGTGGGGTGTCTGACAGTCTGTAGTTCCTTCTAGTTACAGTGGGGTGTCTGGTAGTATGTAGTTCCTTCTAGTTACAGTGGGGTGTCTGGTAGTATGTAGTTCCTTCTAGTTACAGTGGGGTGTCTGACAGTATGTAGTTCCTTCTAGTTACAGTGGGGTGTCTGACAGTCTGTAGTTCCTTCTAGTTACAGTGGGGTGTCTGACAGTCTGTAGTTCCTTCTAGTTACAGTGGGGTGTCTGACAGTCTGTAGTTCCTTCTAGTTACAGTGGGGTGTCTGGTAGTATGTAGTTCCTTCTAGTTACAGTGGGGTGTCTGGTAGTATGTAGTTCCTTCTAGTTACAGTGGGGTGTCTGACAGTATGTAGTTCCTTCTAGTTACAGTGGGGTGTCTGACAGTCTGTAGTTCCTTCTAGTTACAGTGGGGTGTCTGACAGTATGTAGTTCCTTCTAGTTACAGTGGGGTGTCTGACAGTATGTAGTTCCTTCTAGTTACAGTGGGGTGTCTGACAGTATGTAGTTCCTTCTAGTTACAGTGGGGTGTCTGACAGTATGTAGTTCCTTCTAGTTACAGTGGGGTGTCTGACAGTCTGTAGTTCCTTCTAGTTACAGTGGGGTGTCTGACAGTCTGTAGTTCCTTCTAGTTACAGTGGGGTGTCTGACAGTCTGTAGTTCCTTCTAGTTACAGTGGGGTGTCTGACAGTATGTAGTTCCTTCTAGTTACAGTGGGGTGTCTGACAGTATGTAGTTCCTTCTAGTTACAGTGGGGTGTCTGGTAGTATGTAGTTCCTTCTAGTTACAGTGGGGTGTCTGACAGTCTGTAGTTCCTTCTAGTTACAGTGGGGTGTCTGGTAGTATGTAGTTCCTTCTAGTTACAGTGGGGTGTCTGACAGTATGTAGTTCCTTCTAGTTACAGTGGGGTGTCTGGTAGTATGTAGTTCCTTCTAGTTACAGTGGGGTGTCTGACAGTATGTAGTTCCTTCTAGTTACAGTGGGGTGTCTGACAGTATGTAGTTCCTTCTAGTTACAGTGGGGTGTCTGACAGTATGTAGTTCCTTCTAGTTACAGTGGGGTGTCTGACAGTATGTAGTTCCTTCTAGTTACAGTGGGGTGTCTGACAGTATGTCGTTCCTTCTAGTTACAGTGGGGTGTCTGGTAGTATGTAGTTCCTTCTAGTTACAGTGGGGTGTCTGACAGTATGTCGTTCCTTCTAGTTACAGTGGGGTGTCTGACAGTATGTAGTTCCTTCTAGTTACAGTGGGGTGTCTGACAGTATGTAGTTCCTTCTAGTTACAGTGGGGTGTCTGACAGTATGTAGTTCCTTCTAGTTACAGTGGGGTGTCTGACAGTATGTAGTTCCTTCTAGTTACAGTGGGGTGTCTGACAGTATGTAGTTCCTTCTAGTTACAGTGGGGTGTCTGACAGTATGTAGTTCCTTCTAGTTACAGTGGGGTGTCTGACAGTATGTAGTTCCTTCTAGTTACAGTGGGGTGTCTGACAGTATGTAGTTCCTTCTAGTTACAGTGGGGTGTCTGACAGTATGTAGTTCCTTCTAGTTACAGTGGGGTGTCTGACAGTATGTAGTTCCTTCTAGTTACAGTGGGGTGTCTGACAGTATGTAGTTCCTTCTAGTTACAGTGGGGTGTCTGACAGTATGTAGTTCCTTCTAGTTACAGTGGGGTGTCTGACAGTATGTAGTTCCTTCTAGTTACAGTGGGGTGTCTGACAGTATGTAGTTCCTTCTAGTTACAGTGGGGTGTCTGACAGTATGTAGTTCCTTCTAGTTACAGTGGGGTGTCTGACAGTATGTAGTTCCTTCTAGTTACAGTGGGGTGTCTGACAGTATGTAGTTCCTTCTAGTTACAGTGGGGTGTCTGACAGTATGTAGTTCCTTCTAGTTACAGTGGGGTGTCTGACAGTATGTAGTTCCTTCTAGTTACAGTGGGGTGTCTGACAGTATGTAGTTCCTTCTAGTTACAGTGGGGTGTCTGACAGTATGTAGTTCCTTCTAGTTACAGTGGGGTGTCTGACAGTATGTAGTTCCTTCTAGTTACAGTGGGGTGTCTGACAGTATGTAGTTCCTTCTAGTTACAGTGGGGTGTCTGACAGTATGTAGTTCCTTCTAGTTACAGTGGGGTGTCTGACAGTATGTAGTTCCTTCTAGTTACAGTGGGGTGTCTGACAGTATGTAGTTCCTTCTAGTTACAGTGGGGTGTCTGACAGTATGTAGTTCCTTCTAGTTACAGTGGGGTGTCTGACAGTATGTAGTTCCTTCTAGTTACAGTGGGGTGTCTGACAGTATGTAGTTCCTTCTAGTTACAGTGGGGTGTCTGACAGTATGTAGTTCCTTCTAGTTACAGTGGGGTGTCTGACAGTATGTAGTTCCTTCTAGTTACAGTGGGGTGTCTGACAGTATGTAGTTCCTTCTAGTTACAGTGGGGTGTCTGACAGTATGTAGTTCCTTCTAGTTACAGTGGGGTGTCTGACAGTATGTAGTTCCTTCTAGTTACAGTGGGGTGTCTGACAGTATGTAGTTCCTTCTAGTTACAGTGGGGTGTCTGACAGTATGTAGTTCCTTCTAGTTACAGTGGGGTGTCTGACAGTATGTAGTTCCTTCTAGTTACAGTGGGGTGTCTGACAGTATGTAGTTCCTTCTAGTTACAGTGGGGTGTCTGACAGTATGTAGTTCCTTCTAGTTACAGTGGGGTGTCTGACAGTATGTAGTTCCTTCTAGTTACAGTGGGGTGTCTGACAGTATGTAGTTCCTTCTAGTTACAGTGGGGTGTCTGACAGTATGTAGTTCCTTCTAGTTACAGTGGGGTGTCTGACAGTATGTAGTTCCTTCTAGTTACAGTGGGGTGTCTGGTAGTATGTAGTTCCTTCTAGTTACAGTGGGGTGTCTGACAGTCTGTAGTTCCTTCTAGTTACAGTGGGGTGTCTGGTAGTATGTAGTTCCTTCTAGTTACAGTGGGGTGTCTGACAGTATGTAGTTCCTTCTAGTTACAGTGGGGTGTCTGGTAGTATGTAGTTCCTTCTAGTTACAGTGGGGTGTCTGACAGTATGTAGTTCCTTCTAGTTACAGTGGGGTGTCTGACAGTATGTAGTTCCTTCTAGTTTCAGTGGGGTGTCTGACAGTATGTAGTTCCTTCTAGTTACAGTGGGGTGTCTGACAGTATGTAGTTCCTTCTAGTTACAGTGGGGTGTCTGACAGTATGTCGTTCCTTCTAGTTACAGTGGGGTGTCTGGTAGTATGTAGTTCCTTCTAGTTACAGTGGGGTGTCTGACAGTATGTCGTTCCTTCTAGTTACAGTGGGGTGTCTGACAGTATGTAGTTCCTTCTAGTTACAGTGGGGTGTCTGACAGTATGTAGTTCCTTCTAGTTACAGTGGGGTGTCTGACAGTATGTAGTTCCTTCTAGTTACAGTGGGGTGTCTGACAGTATGTAGTTCCTTCTAGTTACAGTGGGGTGTCTGACAGTATGTAGTTCCTTCTAGTTACAGTGGGGTGTCTGACAGTATGTAGTTCCTTCTAGTTACAGTGGGGTGTCTGACAGTATGTAGTTCCTTCTAGTTACAGTGGGGTGTCTGACAGTATGTAGTTCCTTCTAGTTACAGTGGGGTGTCTGACAGTATGTAGTTCCTTCTAGTTACAGTGGGGTGTCTGACAGTATGTAGTTCCTTCTAGTTACAGTGGGGTGTCTGACAGTATGTAGTTCCTTCTAGTTACAGTGGGGTGTCTGACAGTATGTAGTTCCTTCTAGTTACAGTGGGGTGTCTGACAGTATGTAGTTCCTTCTAGTTACAGTGGGGTGTCTGACAGTATGTAGTTCCTTCTAGTTACAGTGGGGTGTCTGACAGTATGTAGTTCCTTCTAGTTACAGTGGGGTGTCTGACAGTATGTAGTTCCTTCTAGTTACAGTGGGGTGTCTGACAGTATGTAGTTCCTTCTAGTTACAGTGGGGTGTCTGACAGTATGTAGTTCCTTCTAGTTACAGTGGGGTGTCTGACAGTATGTAGTTCCTTCTAGTTACAGTGGGGTGTCTGACAGTATGTAGTTCCTTCTAGTTACAGTGGGGTGTCTGACAGTATGTAGTTCCTTCTAGTTACAGTGGGGTGTCTGACAGTATGTAGTTCCTTCTAGTTACAGTGGGGTGTCTGACAGTATGTAGTTCCTTCTAGTTACAGTGGGGTGTCTGACAGTATGTAGTTCCTTCTAGTTACAGTGGGGTGTCTGACAGTATGTAGTTCCTTCTAGTTACAGTGGGGTGTCTGACAGTATGTAGTTCCTTCTAGTTACAGTGGGGTGTCTGACAGTATGTAGTTCCTTCTAGTTACAGTGGGGTGTCTGACAGTATGTAGTTCCTTCTAGTTACAGTGGGGTGTCTGACAGTATGTAGTTCCTTCTAGTTACAGTGGGGTGTCTGACAGTATGTAGTTCCTTCTAGTTACAGTGGGGTGTCTGACAGTATGTAGTTCCTTCTAGTTACAGTGGGGTGTCTGACAGTATGTAGTTCCTTCTAGTTACAGTGGGGTGTCTGACAGTATGTAGTTCCTTCTAGTTACAGTGGGGTGTCTGACAGTATGTAGTTCCTTCTAGTTACAGTGGGGTGTCTGACAGTATGTAGTTCCTTCTAGTTACAGTGGGGTGTCTGACAGTATGTAGTTCCTTCTAGTTACAGTGGGGTGTCTGACAGTATGTAGTTCCTTCTAGTTACAGTGGGGTGTCTGACAGTATGTAGTTCCTTCTAGTTACAGTGGGGTGTCTGACAGTATGTAGTTCCTTCTAGTTACAGTGGGGTGTCTGACAGTATGTCGTTCCTTCTAGTTACAGTGGGGTGTCTGACAGTATGTCGTTCCTTCTAGTTACAGTGGGGTGTCTGACAGTATGTCGTTCCTTCTAGTTACAGTGGGGTGTCTGACAGTATGTCGTTCCTTCTAGTTACAGTGGGGTGTCTGACAGTATGTCGTTCCTTCTAGTTACAGTGGGGTGTCTGACAGTATGTCGTTCCTTCTAGTTACAGTGGGGTGTCTGACAGTATGTCGTTCCTTCTAGTTACAGTGGGGTGTCTGACAGTATGTCGTTCCTTCTAGTTACAGTGGGGTGTCTGACAGTATGTCGTTCCTTCTAGTTACAGTGGGGTGTCTGACAGTATGTCGTTCCTTCTAGTTACAGTGGGGTGTCTGACAGTATGTCGTTCCTTCTAGTTACAGTGGGGTGTCTGACAGTATGTAGTTCCTTCTAGTTACAGTGGGGTGTCTGACAGTATGTAGTTCCTTCTAGTTACAGTGGGGTGTCTGACAGTATGTAGTTCCTTCTAGTTACAGTGGGGTGTCTGACAGTATGTAGTTCCTTCTAGTTACAGTGGGGTGTCTGACAGTCTGTAGTTCCTTCTAGTTACAGTGGGGTGTCTGACAGTCTGTAGTTCCTTCTAGTTACAGTGGGGTGTCTGACAGTCTGTAGTTCCTTCTAGTTACAGTGGGGTGTCTGACAGTCTGTAGTTCCTTCTAGTTACAGTGGGGTGTCTGACAGTATGTAGTTCCTTCTAGTTACAGTGGGGTGTCTGACAGTATGTAGTTCCTTCTAGTTACAGTGGGGTGTCTGACAGTATGTAGTTCCTTCTAGTTACAGTGGGGTGTCTGACAGTATGTAGTTCCTTCTAGTTACAGTGGGGTGTCTGACAGTATGTAGTTCCTTCTAGTTACAGTGGGGTGTCTGACAGTATGTAGTTCCTTCTAGTTACAGTGGGGTGTCTGACAGTATGTCGTTCCTTCTAGTTACAGTGGGGTGTCTGACAGTATGTCGTTCCTTCTAGTTACAGTGGGGTGTCTGACAGTATGTCGTTCCTTCTAGTTACAGTGGGGTGTCTGATAGTATGTAGTTCCTTCTAGTTACAGTGGGGTGTCTGATAGTATGTAGTTCGTTTTAGTTACAGTGGGGTGTCAAACAGTCTGTAGTTCCTTCTTCCTCAGGTGGGGTGTCTGATGGTATGTAGTTCCTTCTAGTTACAGTGGGGTGTCTGATGGTATGTAGTTCCTTCTAGTTACAGTGGGGTGTCTGACAGTATGTAGTTCCTTCTAGTTACAGTGGGGTGTCTGACAGTCTGTAGTTCCTTCTTCCTCAGGTGGGGTGTCTGACAGTATGTAGTTCCTTCTAGTTACAGTGGGGTGTCTGACAGTATGTAGTTCCTTCTTTCCACAAGTCTCCACTTGCCTTGTTTGACCAAATCAATCACTGACTGTTAATACTATTTATTCTAGGAATTTTGAGTCAATCCAGAAATGTTTTATTTAATTGACCATTAATAAAAAAGACTTTTCCCCCACCTGGCTTTTCTTACTCTATATTCTCACCATCTGTTTCCTGCTAGAACCCTTTTGCAGTAGCATGAGTTATATGATTGTGATAATTATGTCTACATGGTCGATGGCAGGCCTGGGCAATTATTTTCCATGGAGGGCCACATTAGCATATATTTTTGCCACCGCGGGCCAGAATCATATTACAGGATTATACATCATGTGTATGACTGTGTTGACAGATATATCTACTGTAAAAATTATGTCCAGATATGCTACTTATTTTACTTTTTTAACATGCACAGAAATAAACCACATTCATGTTCTCCTTTTGGTAGGTATTTTCATTATTAAACATGCATTGAACTACACGGAGGGAAAAGTACACTGTGCATTGACTAGAGCTGTGAAGTCAGGTATAGTTTGACGTCGCTATGCACTGGATTTCTGAGAGGTGAGAGTCAGTAAGAGATGATCTGTGTCTTGACTTGTTGTATTTCATCACTGAAAATGTCTGTTCACATACAAAGGTTGACCCAAACAGCCTTTGCCCTGGCCTGGTCTATGGTGTGGGCTAACAAGAATAAACATATGATTATATTTTGACCTGTGTTCTCAGAGCTTCTCGGTTTTCAAATAAAATGTTATTTGTCACATGCTTTGTAAACAACATGTGTAGACTAACAGTGACATGTTTACTTACTTACTTCCCAACAATGCAGAGAGAAAAAGAGAAAAACAATTATAATAACACAATAAATAAATACACAATGAGTAACAATAACTTGGCTATATACACGGGGTACCAGTACTGAGTCAATGATAACTTGGCTATATACACGGGGTACCAGTACTGAGTCAATGATAACTTGGCTATATACACGGGGTACCAGTACTGAGTCAATGATAACTTGGCTATATACACGGGGTACCAGTACTGAGTCAATGATAACTTGGCTATATACACGGGGTACCAGTACTGAGTCAATGATAACTTGGCTATATACACGGGGTACCAGTACTGAGTCAATGATAACTTGGCTATATACACGGGGTACCAGTACTGAGTCAATGATAACTTGGCTATATACACGGGGTACCAGTACTGAGTCAATGATAACTTGGCTATATACACGGGGTACCAGTACTGAGTCAATGATAACTTGGCTATATACACGGGGTACCAGTACTGAGTCAATGATAACTTGGCTATATACACGGGGTACCAGTACTGAGTCAATGATAACTTGGCTATATACACAGGGTAACAGTACCGAGTCAATTATAACTTGGCTATATACACGGGGTACTAGTACAGAGTCGATGTGCAGGGGTTCGAGGTAGTTGAGGTAGATAGAGTTGAAGTCGGAAGTTTACATACACCTTAGCCAAATACATTTAAACTCAGTTTAAAAAAAATCCCTGTCTTAGGTCAGTTAGGATCACCACTTTATTTTAAGAATGTGAAATGTCAGAATAATAGTAGAGAGAATTATTTATTTCAGCTTTTATTTTTTTCATTACATTCCCAGTGGGTCAGAAGTTTACATACGCTCAATTAGTATTTGGTAGTATTGCCTTTAAATTGTTTAACTTGGGTCAAATGTTTCGGGTGGCCTTACCATAATAAGTTGGGTGAATGTTTGCCCATTTCTCCTGACAGAGCTGGTGTAACTGAGTCAGGTTTGTAGGCCTCCTTGCTTGCACACACTTTTTCAATTCTGCCCACAAATGTTCTATAGGATTGAGGTCAGGGTTTTGTGATGGCCACTCCAATAACTTGACTTTGTTGTCCTTAAGCCATTTTGCCACAACTTTGGAAGTATGCTTGGGGTCATTGTCCATTTGGAAGACCCATTTGCAACCAAGCTTTAACTTCCTGACTGATGTCTTGAGATGTTGCTTCAATATATCCACATAATTTTCCTCCCTCATGATGTCATCTATTTTGTGAAGTGCACCAGTCCCTCCTGCAGAAAAGCACCCCCACAACATGATGCTGCCACCCCGTTGGGATGGTGTTCTTCGGGCTTGCAAGGCTCCCCCTTTTTCCTCCAAACATAATGATGGTCATTATGGCAAAACAGTTAGATTTTTGTTCCATCAGACCAGAGGACATTTCTCCAAAAAGTACGATCTTTGTCCCCATATGCAGTTGCAAACCGTAATCTGGCTTTTTATGGCGGTTTTGGAGCAGTGGCTTCTTCCTTGCTGAGCTTCCTTTCAGGTTATGTCGATATAGGACTAGTTTTACTGTGGACATAGATACTTTAGTACCTGTTTCCTAAAGTTCATCCTTGGGAAATTGCTCCCAAGGATGAACCAGACTAGTGGAGGTCTACAATTTTTTTCTGAGGTCTTGGCTGATTTCTTTTTATTTTCCCATGATGTCAAGCAAAGAGGCACTGAGTTTGAAGGTAGACCTTGAAATACCTGGAGGTGTACCTGTACACCTCCAATTGACTCAAATGATGTCAATTAGCCAAACAGAAGCTTCTAAAGCCATGACATTTTCTGGATTTTCCCAAGCTGTTTAAAGGCACAGTCAACTTAGTGTATGTAAACTTCTGACCCACTGGAATTGTGATATAGTGAATTATAAGTGAAATAATCTGTCTGTAAACAATTATTGGAAAAATTACTTGTCATGCACAAAGTAGATGTCCTAACCGACTTGCCAAAACTGTAGTTTGTTAACAAGAAGTTTAGGTAGGGATAAAGTGACTAGGCAACAGGATAGATAATAAAGAGCAGCGTATGTGATGAGTGAAAAGACCCCAAAAGGGTCAGTCCAGATTTGGTTAAATATTTGTATGGCTTTAGGGGTGGAAGCTGTTCAGGGTCCTGATGGTTCCAGACTTGGTATCTCAGTGATGTACTGGGCCATACGCACTGCCCTCTGTAGTCCTTTGCTGTCGGATGTCAAGCAGTTGCCATACCAAGCGGTGATGCAGCCAGTCAAGATACTCTCAAGGGTGCAGCTGTAGAACTTTTTGAGGATCTGAGGGCCCATGCCAAATCTTGGTACACTTAAAACCAGAACAATTTATAAATAGTTCACCACGCTTGTTTGCTTTGAATTTCTTCTGTGTAATGTCTTCATGAACAGACTCTAGAATTTTAAAGTGTTATTCACCTGTCCCCATGGGATAACCAGTTGTTGAACCCTTTTTGGTTCCAGGCACAACCCTTTTGGTTTCCATGTAGAACCCTTTTCACAGAGCGTTCTACCTGGAACCCAAAAGGGTTCTTTAAATGGTTATCCTATGGGGACACCCAAAATACCCTTTTGGAACGCTTTTTTCTAAGAGTGCAGTTATACAATATTCTAATTATTTAGGGAACGTCATGCAACAGACTTGTGCATTGTGATTGAAATGTGTGCTTTAGGGTTATATCGTCTCAAGACTATTCATCTTTACTTTTGTAAAAGTCAAGTAACTGAATTTTCTTTCGTGCAACGCAACCATGTTCTTTTGTTTTGTTCTTTGTGGCAAGACAAAAGGAAATGATGGTGTGTGTTCCATGGTTAATTGTCAGTCAGGGGGATCAGCATTCAGACTCATCTCTAACAATGATACTGCAGTATTTCCGGTTTCTGAACACTTGGACCAAAATAGAGTCTTGTTTTTGCAGGCTGATATCTAAGACGAGGATTGCAGGGTCGTTCCACGAGTACCTTTTGCATCACTTTGACACTGTTGATTTAAATTGTGCACCAATATTGAATTTTCAAAGCCTGTTATGTTATATGATCTTGTCCTGAGAGAACAGAAGTGGTGTTGTTGGTGAGTTTGGTTCAACCTAGGTGTGATGAAGATGTGCTTCTCCTCTCCTATTTCTATTGACTTTCATCCCAAGACAAACACATCTAGTCTATTTGCAGTTTCCATTACCACGTGTTGCTGGGGTGAGTCGGTTGTGTTATTATCATCAAGGTAATGTTGAAGTGTTGGATATGTTTACTTTATTGAACTGAATCTTAATTAGGGTTGGATCAAAACACTATTGCTTCACTGCTCTCAAACTCAACTCTGGACCTCTAAGACTGTTCCACTGCATTGTTTCACTGTTCCCCTGTAATCAGGGACTGATTTAGACCTGGGACACCAGGTGTGTGCAATTAGTTATTAGGTAGAACAGAAAACCAGCAGGCTCCAGACCTCATAGGGTCAGAGTTGAGTACCCCTGATCTACAGTATATAGCTCTGAATGATCTGTTATCCTTCACAAACTGTTGAAGTCCCTGTATAACATATACCCTCTTTTAGAAAAAAATGAAATGCTGCCTTGCTCTGTGTTTACATTGGACTACCATCTGTTCAATGAGTCTTTACCTACAATGACGCAGACCTAACTGGCATCAATGCACGATTTCCGCCAAAGTCATCAGATGCTTTTTTTAGGAGTTCAAATTCATCTCTCTCATAGGTAGAGAAACCTGTTGTTTGGAGACATGGAGACAAGGCAGGGTACTGGGTTAATGGGGACGAGGCAGGGTACTGGGTTAATGGGGACGAGGCAGGGTACTGGGTTAATGGGGACGAGGCAGGGTACTGGGTTAATGGGGACGAGGCAGGGTACTGGGTTAATGGGGACGAGGCAGGGTACTGGGTTAATGGGGACGAGGCAGGGTACTGGGTTAATGGGGACGAGGCAGGGTACCAAGGACGTGGAGACAAGGCAGGGTACCAAGGACGTGGAGACAAGGCAGGGTACCAAGGACGTGGAGACGAGGCAGGATACTGAGTTAATGGGGATGAGGCAGGGTACCGGGGACATGCAGACGAGGTAGGGTACCAAGGACATGAGATGAGGCAGGATACTGAGTTAATGGGGATGAGGCAGGGTACCGGGGACATGCAGACGAGGTAGGGTACCAAGGACATGAGATGAGGCAGGATACTGAGTTAATGGGGATGAGGCAGGGTACTGGGGACATCTCATGTGATGTGACTCCCAAATAAGTCAACATGTGACTTTGTCAGAATGTGCATAACGTAGATACAGAGCTTTGAGTATTTTTTGATTTATTGAAGAGTATTTAGTTCCTGTTTCTAGTTTTTTAAGAATCAAATCAGAGTGTATAAAACTTGTAGTGTCTTGAATCTGTAGGAAATATCTCCACTAAGCAGCGTTGGCTAAAGGACCTCTGTCAACAGTGTTTGGGTCTTTGAGTGTGCTTGCCGTCCTGCCTGCGTACGTGCACTCGTCCATACGACCTTCACAAGGGCTGAGGGAGTAACTGGGGAGCTGGCCCTGACTGCAGCCAATCGATCGCTAGCCCTCACCACCCCTCTTCCGCTCAGCAGTCTCTCTCCAAACACACACCACACTCCCCACCGCCTCATTGCCCAAATAGACTCACATATGAATGACAGGGCCAATTTCTCTCTCCTTCCACTCCCCTCTAATTCATAACCATTGATTTACACCTGGTGGTCTGAATGCTCTTTACACACACACACACACACACACACACACACACACACACACACACACACGCTCACAGACTTGGTGTCTCAGCACATGGATTGAAACTCTGAAGGGACTTTCTGAAGGGCTGTAGAAGGTCTTCAGATGTGTAGCACAGTGTCCCAAACCTCTCCTTGAGTTCTCCCTGCTGTTCCTCCTATTTGATGTATTCCAGTCCAATCTCACCTCATTCAACTGATCAACGTCTCATCAATCCCTTCATTAGTTGAATTAAGTGTGCTAGTTCTGGATTCCATCAACTCATTGTGTCTGGTTCTCTTTGGGTCTCCTTCATCCTAGTTCTCCCTGGTTCTCTTTAGTTCTCCTTCGTCCTAGTTCTCCCTGGTTCTCTTTAGTTCTCCTTCGTCCTAGTTCTTCCTGGTTCTCTCTAGTTCTCCTTCGTCCTAGTTCTCCCTGGTTCTCTTTAGTTCTCCCTGGTTCTCTTTGGGTCTCCTTCGTCCTAGTTCTCCCTGGTTCTCTTTAGTTCTCCTTCGTCCTAGTTCTTCCTGGTTCTCTCTAGTTCTCCTTCGTCCTAGTTCTCCCTGGTTCTCTTTAGTTCTCCCTGGTTCTCTTTGGGTCTCCTTCGTCCTAGTTCTCCCTGGTTCTCTTTAGTTCTCCTTCGTCCTAGTTCTCCCTGGTTCTCTTTAGTTCTCCTTCGTCCTAGTTCTCCCTGGTTCTCTTTAGTTCTCCTTCGTCCTAGTTCTTCCTGGTTCTCTCTAGTTCTCCTTCGTCCTAGTTCTCCCTGGTTCTCTTTAGTTCTCCCTGGTTCTCTTTGGGTCTCCTTCGTCCTAGTTCTCCCTGGTTCTCTTTAGTTCTCCTTCGTCCTAGTTCTCCCTGGTTCTCTTTAGTTCTCCTTCGTCCTAGTTCTCCCTGGTTCTCTTTGGGTCTCCTTCGTCCTAGTTCTCCCTGGTTCTCTTTGGGTCTCCTTCGTCCTAGTTCTCCCTGGTTCTCTTTAGTTCTCCTTCGTCCTAGTTCTCCCTGGTTCTCTTTAGTTCTCCTTCGTCCTAGTTCTCCCTGGTTCTCTCTAGTTCTCCTTCGTCCTAGTTCTCCCTGGTTCTCTTTAGTTCTCCTTCATCCTAGTTCTCCCTGGTTCTCTTTGGGTCTCCTTCGTCCTAGTTCTCCCTGGTTCTCTTTAGTTCTCCTTCGTCCTAGTTCTCCCTGGTTCTCTTTGGGTCTCCTTCGTCCTAGTTCTCCCTGGTTCTCTTTGGGTCTCTTTCGTCCTAGTTCTCCCTGGTTCTCTTTAGTTCTCTTTCATCCTAGTTCTCCCTGGTTCTCTTTAGTTCTCCTTCGTCCTAGTTCTCCCTGGTTCTCTTTAGTTCTCTTTCATCCTAGTTCTCCCTGGTTCTCTTTAGTTCTCTTTCATCCTAGTTCTCCCTGGTTCTCTTTAGTTCTCTTTCATCCTAGTTCTCCCTGGTTCTCTTTAGTTCTCCTTCGTCCTAGTTCTCCCTGGTTCTCTTTAGTTCTCCTTCGTCCTAGTTCTCCCTGGTTCTCTTTAGTTCTCTTTCATCCTAGTTCTCCCTGGTTCTCTTTAGTTCTCCTTCGTCCTAGTTCTCCCTGGTTCTCTTTAGTTCTCCTTCGTCCTAGTTCTCCCTGGTTCTCTCTAGTTCTCCTTCGTCCTAGTTCTCCCTGGTTCTCTTTGGGTCTCCTTCGTCCTAGTTCTCCCTGGTTCTCTTTGGGTCTCCTTCGTCCTAGTTCTCCCTGGTTCTCTTTAGTTCTCCTTCGTCCTAGTTCTCCCTGGTTCTCTTTAGTTCTCCTTCGTCCTAGTTCTCCCTGGTTCTCTTTAGTTCTCCTTCGTCCTAGTTCTCCCTGGTTCTCTTTGGGTCTCCTTCGTCCTAGTTCTCCCTGGTTCTCTTTGGGTTTCCTTCGTCCTAGTTCTCCCTGGTTCTCTTTGGGTCTCCTTCGTCCTAGTTCTCCCTGGTTCTCTCTAGTTCTCCTTCGTCCTAGTTCTCCCTGGTTCTCTTTAGTTCTCTTTCATCCTAGTTCTCCCTGGTTCTCTTTAGTTCTCCTTCGTCCTAGTTCTCCCTGGTTCTCTTTAGTTCTCTTTCATCCTAGTTCTTCCTGGTTCTCTTTGGGTCTCCTTCGTCCTAGTTCTCCCTGGTTCTCTTTGGGTCTCCTTCGTCCTAGTTCTCCCTGGTTCTCTTTGGGTCTCCTTCGTCCTAGTTCTCCCTGGTTCTCTTTGGGTCTCCTTCGTCCTAGTTCTCCCTGGTTCTCTTTAGTTCTCCTTCGTCCTAGTTCTCCCTGGTTCTCTTTAGTTCTCTTTCATCCTAGTTCTTCCTGGTTCTCTTTAGTTCTCCCTGGTTCTCTTTAGTTCTCCTTCGTCCTAGTTCTCCCTGGTTCTCTCTAGTTCTCCTTCGTCCTAGTTCTCCCTGGTTCTCTTTAGTTCTCCTTCGTCCTAGTTCTCCCTGGTTCTCTTTAGTTCTCTTTCATCCTAGTTCTTCCTGGTTCTCTTTAGTTCTCCCTGGTTCTCTTTAGTTCTCCTTCGTCCTAGTTCTCCCTGGTTCTCTTTGGGTCTCCTTCGTCCTAGTTCTCCCTGGTTCTCTTTGGGTTTCCTTCGTCCTAGTTCTCCCTGGTTCTCTTTGGGTCTCCTTCGTCCTAGTTCTCCCTGGTTCTCTTTGGGTTTCCTTCGTCCTAGTTCTCCCTGGTTCTCTTTGGGTTTCCTTCGTCCTAGTTCTCCCTGGTTCTCTTTGGGTTTCCTTCGTCCTAGTTCTCCCTGGTTCTCTTTAGTTTTCTTTCATCCTAGTTCTTCCTGGTTCTCTCTAGTTCTCCTTCGTCCTAGTTCTCCCTGGTTCTCTTTAGTTCTCCTTCGTCCTAGTTCTTCCTGGTTCTCTTTAGTTCTCCTTCGTCCTAGTTCTTCCATTTATTTATATGTATATATTCTTATCCCATTCCTTTACTTAGATGTGTGTGTATTAGGTAGTTTTTGTGCATTTGTTAGATTACATGTTAAATATTGCTGCGCTGTCAGAACTAGAAGCACAAGCATTTCACTGCACTCATAATAACATCTGCTAACCATGTGTATGTGACCAATAACATCTGCTAACCATGTGTATGTGACCAATAACATCTGCTAATCATGTGTATGTGACCAATAACATCTGCTAACCATGTGTATGTGACCAATAACATCTGCTAACCATGTGTATGTGACCAATAACATCTGCTAACCATGTGTATGTGACCAATAACATCTGCTAATCATGTGTATGTGACCAATAACATCTGCTAACCATGTGTATGTGACCAATAACATCTGCTAACCATGTGTATGTGACCAATAACATCTGCTAACCATGTGTATGTGACCAATAACATCTGCTAATCATGTGTATGTGACCAATAACATCTGCTAACCATGGGTATGTGACCAATACAATTTGATTTGATTTGGTTCTCCTCCTGGTTCTTGTAATTGAGATCTGGCATATGTGGAATGGTCGTTTGTTCTCGAGAAGAGGTGTGGAATGGTCCTGGGTTCTCAAGAAGACGTGTGGAATGGTCCTGGGTACTTGAAAAGAGGTGTGGAATGGTCCTGGGTACTTGAAAAGAGGTGTGGAATGGTCCTGGGTTCTCGGAAAGAGCTGTGGAATGGTCCTGGGTTCTCGGGAAGAGGTGTGGAATGGTCCTGGGTTCTCGAGAAGAGGTGTGGAATGGTCCTGGGTTCTCGAGAAGAGGTGTGGAATGGTCCTGGGTTCTCGAGAAGAGGTGTGTAATGGTCCTGGGTTCTCGAGACGAGGTGTGGAATGGTCCTGGGTTCTCGAGAAGAGGTGTGGAATGGTCCTGGGTTCTCGAGAAGAGGTGTGGAATGGTCCTGGGTTCTCGAGAAGAGGTGTGGAATGGTCCTGGGTTCTCGAGAAGAGGTGTGGAATGGTCCTGGGTTCTCGAGAAGAGGTGTGGAATGGTCCTGGGTACTCGAGAAGAGGTGTGGAATGGTCCTGGGTACTTTAGAAGCGGTGTGGAATGGTCCTGGGTACTTTAGAAGAGGTGTGGAATGGTCCTGGGTACTTTAGAATAGGTGTGGAATGGTCCTGGGTACTCGAGAAGAGGTGTGGAATGGACCTGGGTGCTTTAGAAGAGGTGTGGAATGGTCCTGGGTTCTCGAGAAGAGGTGTGGAATGGTCCTGGGTACTTTAGAAGAGTTGTGGAATGGTCCTGGGTTCTCGAGAAGAGGTGTGGAATGGTCCTGGGTACATCAGAAGAGGTGTGGAATGGTCCTGGGTACTTTAAAGGAAGTGTGGAAAGGTCCTGGGTACTTTAGAAGAGGTGTGGAATGGTCCTGGGTACTTTAGAAGAGGTGTGGAATGGTCCTGGGTTCTCGAGAAGAGGTGTGGAATGGTCCTGGGTACTTTAGAAGAGGTGTGGAATGGTCCTGGGTACTTTAGAAGAGTTGTGGAATGGTCCTGGGTTCTCGAGAAGAGGTGTGGAATGGTCCTGGGTACATCAGAAGAGGTGTGGAATGGTCCTGGGTACTTTAAAGGAAGTGTGGAAAGGTCCTGGGTACTTTAGAAGAGGTGTGGAATGGTCCTGGGTACTTTAGAAGAGGTGTGGAATGGTCCTGGGTTCTCGAGAAGAGGTGTGGAATGGTCCTGGGTACTTTAGAAGAGGTGTGAAATGGTCCTGGGTACTTTAGAAGAGGTGTGGAATGGTCCTGGGTACTTGAGAAGAGGTGTGGAATGGTCCTGGGTACTTGAGAAGAGGTGTGGAATGGTCCTGGGTACTTTAGAAGAGGTGTGGAATGGTCCTGGGTACTTTAAAGGAAGTGTGGAAAGGTCCTGGGTACTTTAGAAGAGGTGTGGAATGGTCCTGGGTACTTTAGAAGAGGTGTGGAATGGTCCTGGGTACATTAGAAGAGGTGTGGAATGGTCCTGGGTACTTTAGAAGAGGTGTGGGAAACACTGCTGTGGTATTTTTAATCTTTAGCTGTAATGTAACTAAAGTGTGTGTGTGTGTGTGT
The DNA here is from genome assembly GCF_965601325.2 of Salmo salar. Lineage (NCBI taxonomy): Eukaryota > Metazoa > Chordata > Actinopteri > Salmoniformes > Salmonidae > Salmo > Salmo salar. Next base: position 69,027,621 of record NC_138307.1, on the reverse strand, counting down.
GTGTGTGTGTGTGTGTGTGTGTGTGTGTGTGTGTGTGTGTGTGTGTGTGTTCAGGTGGGTCTCCAGGCTCGGACCCCCAGGTGACCAATGAGAGCGTCCGCAGCAGGGACCAGATCCTCCAGACTCTGACTGACCTGTCCAGGGCCTTCCAGGACATCGCTGACCGCTGTCTGCTGGTCCTCCACCTGGAGGTCAGGTACGTACGGACATGGACTCTCCAGGATAAACACCCAGCCTGGGTCATGTTCACAATGACCTTTTCCTATTGGTCATGTTCACAATTACCTTTTCCTATTGGTCATGTTCACAATGACCTTTTCCTATTGGTCATGTTCACAATGACCTTTTCCTATTGGTCATGTTCACAATGACCTTTTCCTATTGGTCATGTTCACAATGACCTTTTCCTATTGGTCATGTTCACAATGACCTTTTCCTATTGGTCAAGTACAGATCATACTACCGCCCGCTTCACTCCGTTTTCTTTTATTTAGTCCCTAGCGAACACAACCGTGATTTATAAAATCTTCCTCTCAATGGTTTCACAGTGTTCTTCAGTCCTGGTCCTGAGTGGGGGCACACTGAGTTAGCAGGCTGTTGTTCTATCAGACTAACAAGTTGACTGTCAGACCTTGAATAGTTCCACCTATGAATTTGAGAGTGATTAAATCAAATCAAATCAAATGTATTTATATAGCCCTTCTTACATCAACTGATATCTCAAAGTGCTGTACAGAAACCCAGCCTAAAACCCCAAACAGCAAGCAATGCAGGTGTAGAAGCACGGTGGCTAGGAAAAACTCCCTAGAAAGGCCAAAACCTAGGAAGAAACCTAGAGAGGAACCAGGCTATGAGGGGTGGCCAGTCCTCTTCTGGCTGTGCCGGGTGGAGATTATAACAGAACAAGGCCAAGATGTTCAAATGTTCATAGATGACCAGCATGGTCAAATAATAATAATCACAGTAGTTGTCGAGGGTGCAACAAGTCAGCACCTCGAGTAAATGTCAGTTGGCTTTTCATAGCCGATCATTGAGAGTATCTCTACCGCTCCTGCTCTCTCTAGAGAGTTGAAAACAGCAGGTCTGGGACAGGTAGCACGTCCGGTGAACAGGTCAGGGTTCCATAGCCGCAGGCAGAACAGTTGAAACTGGAGCGGCAGCACGGCCAGGTGAACTGGGGACAGCAAGGAGTTATCATGCCAGGTAGTCCTGAGGCATGGTCCTAGGGCTCAGGTCCTCCGAGAGAGAGAAAGAAAGAAAGAAAGAGAGAATTAGAAAGAGCGTACTTAAATTCACACAGGACACCGGATAAGACAGGAGAAATACTCCAGATATAACAGACTGACCCTAGCCCCCCGACACATAAACTACTGTAGCATAAATACTGGAGGCTGAGACAGGAGGGGTCAGGAGACACTGTGGCCCCATCTGATGATACCCCCGGATAGGGCCAAAAAGGCAGGATATAACCCCAACCACTTTTCCAAAGCACAGCCCCCACACTACTAGAGGGATATCTTCAAACACCAACTTACCATCTTGAGACAAGGCCGAGTATAGCCCACAAAGATCTCCGCCACGGCACAACCCAAGGGGGGGGCGCCAACCCAGACAGGAAGACCACATCAGTGACTCAACCCACTCAAGTGACGCACCCCTCCTAGGGACGGCAAGGAAGAACACCAGTAAGCCAGTGACTCAGCCCCTGTAAAAGGGTTAGAGGCAGAAAATCCCAGTGGAGAGAGGGGAACCGGCCAGGCAGAGACAGCAAGGGCGGTTCGTTGCTCCAGAGCCTTTCCGTTCACCTTCACACTCCTGGGCCAGACTACACTCAATCATAGGACCTACTGAAGAAATGAGTCTTCAATAAAGACTTAAAGGTTGAGACCGAATCTGCGTCTCTCACATGGGTAGGCAGACCATTCCATAAAAATGAAGCTCTATAGGAGAAAGCCCTGCCTCCAGCTGTTTGCTTAGAAATTCTAGGGACAATTAGGAGGCCTGCGTCTTGTGACCGTAGCGTACGTGTAGGTATGTACGGCAGGACCAAATCAGAAAGATAGGTAGGAGCAATCCCATGTAATGCTTTGTAGGTTAGCAGTAAAACCTTGAAATCAGCCCTTGCCTTAACAGGAAGCCAGTGTAGGGAGGCTACCACATTTGTTCAGCCCCGTCCTTCAACTTTATAGCGCACCAAGTGGCAGGGCTGTCATTTCTTTTATTTTAGAACCCCTTTAGGTGTATATATATGTATGTTATTATTATTATTATTTGATAAATATTGAATTTGGCCTTTAGTACCATACCCCACATTGAATAAACATTCATAAAACAGTCAAAAAATAAATCATAAGGAATAAGGTTTTGAAGTGTCTGTCCTATATCTAGGAGATATAAGGAAGCTCAGGAAATATATATCATTTTTTTAATACATATTTAACCCCTTTTTTGGGGTAGGCACAACATCGGTTTCCTTCAGACTAGTTAGTTTGTAGCCCAAATGTTCAGACGCTGCAAACAGAAGTTGGCAAATCGACACTACTGACTTTAGACGAGTCCCCTGACACTTGTGGAGACCACCATCATGTTTGGGCTGATTAATGGTCTGACAAACACCGCTCTCGCTCTGCCACCTTTCACTGCAGATGAGGAAGTGCGACATTGGCGGTGGATTGAGACTCATCCAATAGAATAAAACAGATATCTCTAGCTGAAACTGACGGATTGTGATGGGATAAAAAATAAAAATGATATTACTTAGATTGGTGCACCGGCGTGTCAGTCAACTCTAGGGGGTTAAACAAGTGCAAGACCATTTAATAACACATTCAGACCAATGTCTCCCTTCAGATCCAGTGAGTTCACCCATTAACGTCTAAAACAAGTGATTTACCAGCCAAACCCAGAAAACAACCAACTCTCTCTCCATCAACAGCCCCTAACAGCCCCCATCTCCTCCTTCTCTTTATCCCTCCATCCCTCCATCACCTCCTTCCTCTCTTTATCCCTCCATCCCTCATCATGGCTCTGAGATATTGTTTCGCTTCTGCAGTAATGTTTATGATCGCCACGAAAAAAGAGAGGGGGCGAGAAACCCTCCCTGAGCTCTGCACTGCTCTGCTACTCCACGCCTTATGGACTTTTACCCATCAACCACATTTCCCCCGACAGTAAGGGTGGCAAATGATGCCATCAGGAAGAGGAGAGAAAGAGGAAGAAAGAGAGAGATGCAGAAAGAGGGAGGGAAAGAAGGAGATGGAGGGAGGGAGGGAGGGGGAGAGAGAGGGGGAGAAAGGGTGTTGGTTTTTATGTCTCCACTCATGTTTTTAATAGCCACTGGGGCCGAAGATAGTTTTTGGGTCTTCTGATGAAGGTGTGAGCAGGCAGAGATCATGTATCAGTCAGGTGTTTAGGGAAACTAAGCACCCGCATGGTGGCTCTTGGATTAGAATGTCACGCTTGGTCAAATGTGTTTAAAGACAAGAGGCGGAGGGGAGACATTAGATTAAGTTACAGTAGACTGATATCTACATATCACAATCTGTCCTGATAGTTACATGGTGGATGAATTCAGTGAAACATCCCACTAGAGCTGAGCGATACATTTCCACCACCGCTTTTTCATTCTCCTTTATATACTAGTTAATGGGACATCAATTGTTCCATTAACAATCACCCATATTAGCAAAGTTATTTCATTTCAAACTTCTCATTTCTCTAGTATAGGCTGCTTATCATAATGAACGATATCAGCAAAATGCCTGCGATAAGTAACACTAAGCTGATTCCGTCACCATCATGACTTCATCTACTGGTAGGATTTGGTTGGACTAAACACACTCAACAATATTGTCTGTCTCTCCTCATCTGTCTCTCCTCTCTCCTCATCGGTCTCTCCTTTCTCCTCATCTGTCTCCTCTCTCCTCATCTCTCTCCTCTCTCCTCATCTGTCTATCCTCTCTCTTCCCCTCATCTGTCTATCCTCTCTCTTCCCCTCATCTGTCTATCCTCTCTTCTCCCCTCAGAGTGCATTGTTTCCACTACCTGATCCCCCTGGCCAAGCAGGGGAACTATGCCATAGTGGCCAACGTAGAGAGCATGGACTACGACCCCTTGGTGGTCAAACTCAACAAGGACATCAGCGCCATCGAGGAGGTGATGGGCGCCGCGCTGCAGCAACACAAGTTCCAGTACATCTTTGAAGGTAAGCCTGTTGTTGGGGGTCGTCCATGATAATGTCATGTGTTGAGAAAGTATTGGTCAGTGCCCTTTTTAGGAATATTTCATTATATTGATTATATTGGCTTAATGAGCTTGTTTCACCTGACTGTGCTCAGGTCAGTGTGTGCCTGTATTAGAGGTCGACCGATTAATCGGAATGGCCGATTAATTAGGGCCGATTTCAAGTTTTCATAACAATCGGTTATCGGTATTTTTGCCCACCGATTTGCCGATTTTATTTTATTTTTTTACACCTTTATTTAACTAGGCAAGTCAGATTAAGAACACATTCTTATTTTCAATGACGGCCTAGGAACGGGGGTTAACTGCCTTGTTCAGGGGGGATTCGGGGATTCGTTTTTGCAACCTTCTGGTTACTAGTCCAACGCTCTAACCACCTGCCTTACATTGCACTCCACAAGGAGCCTGCATGGCAGGTTGACTACCTGTTACGCAAGGGCAGCAAGAAGCCAAGGTAAGTTGCTAGCTAGCATTAAACTTATCTTATAAAATACTATCAATCTTAACATAATCACTAGTTAACCTCTGGACGGGCATCCAGCGAAAAATCCTATCGCCATTAGCATAACGAAATTTTATATATATATTTTTTCAAATATAGGACTATGTTATATCGTTTTATAGATACACCTCTCCTGAATCGAACCACGTTGTCCGATTTCAAAAAGGCTTTACAGCAAAAGCAAAACATTAGATTATGTTAGAGGAGTATATCGTAAAAGTAGCCACATAGCCATTTTCCGACCAACCACATGCATCACAAATAACCAAAAAACAGCTAAATGCAGCACTAACCTTTGACAATCTCCATCAGATGACACTCCTAGGACATCATGTTACACAATACATGCATTCTTTTGTTCGATAAAGTTCATATTTATATATAAAAAACAGCATTTTACATCGGCGCGTGACGTTGACTAACTATTTTCCCTCAAATGCATCCGGTGAAACAGCGCTACAATTTACTAAATTACTATTCGAAAACATTTTTAAAATGTAATATTGTCATTCTAAGATTTATAGATGAATATCTCTTGAAAGCACCTGTAATGCCAGATTTAAAAATAACTTTTCTGGGTAATCACACTTTGCGATAAAAGGGGATGCGATACTCAAAAACAGGCTACCATAACAGGTCAGCGCCATCTTGGAACAATCGCATATCAAATCTACTCTTGTATACTATTGTCAATAATCACTTACCTTTGATTATCTTCATCAGAAGGCACTTCCAGGAATCCCAGGTCCACAACAAATGTATTAGAAACATTACTTTATGCTATCCCAGGTATTCCTTAAAGAGGTGGGGTTTCAGGTGTCTCCGGAAGGTGGTGATTGACTCCGCTGTCCTGGCGTCGTGAGGGAGCTTGTTCCACCATAGGGGTGCCAGAGCAGCGAACAGTTTTGACTGGGCTGAGCGGGAACTGTGCTTCCTCAGAGGTAGGGGGGCCAGCAGGCCAGAGGTGGATGAGCGCAGTGCCCTCGTTTGGGTGTAGGGACTGATCAGAGCCTGAAGGTACGGAGGTGCCGTTCCCCTCACGGCTCCGTAGGCAAGCACCATGGTCTTGTAGCAGATGCGAGCTTCAACTGGAAGCCAGTGGAGAGAGCGGAGGAGCGGGGTGACGTGAGAGAACTTGGGAAGGTTGAACACCAGACGGGCTGCGGCGTTCTGGATGTGTTGTAGGGGTTTAATGGCACAGGCAGGGAGTCCAGCCAACAGCGAGTTGCAGTAATCCAAACGGGAGATGACAAGTGCCTGGATTAGGACCTGCGCCGCTTCCTGTGTGAGGCAGGGTCGTACTCTGCGAATGTTGTAGAGCATGAACCTACAGGATCGGGTCACCGCCTTGATGTTAGTGGAGAACGACAGGGTGTTGTCCAGGGTCACGCCAAGGTTCTTAGCACTCTGGGAGGAGGACACAATGGAGTTGTCAACCGTGATGGCGAGCTCATGGAACGGGCAGTCCTTCCCCGGGAGGAAGAGCAGCTCTGTCTTGCCGAGGTTCAGCTTGAGGTAGTGATCCGTCATCCACACTGATATGTCTGCCAGACATGCAGAGATGCGATTCGCCACCTGGTTATCAGAAGGGGGAAAGGAGAAGATTAATTGAGTGTCGTCTGCATAGCAATGATAGGAGAGACCATGTGAGGATATGACAGAGCCAAGTGACTTGGTGTATAGCGAGAATAGGAGAGGGCCTAGAACAGAGCCCTGGGGGACACCAGTGGTGAGAGCACGTGGTGCGGAGGCAGATTCTCGCCACGCCACCTGGTAGGAGCGACCTGTCAGGTAGGACGCAATCCAAGCGTGGGCCGCGCCGGAGATGCCCAACTCGGAGAGGGTGGAGAGGAGGATCTGATGGTTCACAGTATCAAAGGCAGCAGATAGGTCTAGGAGGATGAGAGCAGAGGGGAGAGAGTTAGCTTTAGCAGTGCGGAAAGCCTCCATGACACAGAGAAGAGCAGTCTCAGTTGAATGACCAGTCTTGAAACCTGACTGATTTGGATCAAGAAGGTCATTCTGAGAGAGATAGCAAGAGAGCTGGCCAAGGACGGCACGTTCAAGAGTTTTGGAGAGAAAAGAAAGAAGGGATACTGGTCTGTAGTTGTTGACATCGGAGGGATCGAGTGTAGGTTTTTTCAGAAGGGGTGCAACTCTCGCTCTCTTGAAGACGGAAGGGACGTAGCCAGCGGTCAAGGATGAGTTGATGAGCGAGGTGAGGTAAGGGAGAAGGTCTCTGGAAATGGTCTGGAGAAGAGAGGAGGGGATAGGGTCAAGCGGGCAGGTTGTTGGGCGGCCGGCCGTCACAAGACGCGAGATTTCATCTGGAGAGAGGGGGGAGAAAGAGGTCAAAGCATACACAAGTATATATTTTTTAACCTGCATATTTAGTTACTATTGCCTGCTAACATGAAATTGTGTCACTGCTCTTGCGTTCATTGCCTGGCTTGTTGCGAACTAATTTGCCAGAATTTTACGTAATTATGACATACCATTGAAGGTTGTGCAATGTAACAGGAATATTTAGACTTAGGGATGCCACCCGTTAGATAAAATACGGACCGGTTCTGTATTTCACTGAAAGAAAAAAAAACGGTTTGTTTTCGAGATGATAGTTTCCGGATTCTACCATATTAATGACCTAAGGCTCGTGTTTCTGTGTGTTTTATTATATTATAATTAAGTCTATGATTTGATAGAGCAGTCTGACTGAGCGGTGGTAGGCACCAGCAGGCTCGTAAGCATTCATTCAAACAGCACTTTCGTGCGTTTTGCCAGCAGCTCTTCGCAATGCATTGCGCTGTTTATGACTTCAAGCCTGTCATCTCCCAAGATTAGGCTGGTGTAACCGATGTGAAATGGCTAGCTAGTTAGCGGGTGCGCGCTAATAGCGTTTGAAACGTCACTCGCTCTGAGACTTGGAGTAGTTGTTTCCCTTGCTCTGCATGGGTAACGCTGCTTCGAGGGTGGCTGTTGTCGATGTGTTCCTGGTTCGAGCCCAGGTAGGAGCGAGGAGAGGGACGGAAGCTGTACTGTTACACTGGCAATACTAAAGTGCCTATAAGAACATCCAATAGTCAAAGCTATATGAAATACAAATCGTATAGAGAGAAATAGTCCTATAATTCCTATAATAACTACAACCTAAAACTTCTTACCTGGGAATATTGAAGACTCATGTTAAAAGGAACCACCAGCTTTCATATGTTCCCATGTTCTGAGCAAGGCACTTAAACGTTAGCTTTCTTACATGGCACATATTGCACTTTTACTTTCTTCTCCAACACTTTGTTTTTGCATTATTTAAACCAAATTGAACATGTTTCATTATTTATTTGAGGCTAAATTGATTTTATTGATGTATTATATTAAGTTAAAATAAGTGTTAATTCAGTATTGTTGTAATTGTCATTATTGCAAATAAATAAAATAAATACATAAAAAAAAAAACGTCCGAATAATCGGTATCGGCTTTTTTGGTCCTCCAATAATCGCTATCGGCGTTGAAAAATTATAATTGGTCAACCTCTAGCCTGTATTTTCCCTGTCTTTTTGGGGTACAAATGTCCACTGCGGTGATCAATAGAAGTGTTGACTACTGGGATGTATTCTGCAGTATGTGACTGGTATGTGTTTTCTCTCTCTTCATGTTCTCTTGCGCTCTCTTCTCTCGTCTCTCTCTCTCCTCTCGTCTCTCCTCTCTCTCTCTCTCTCTCTTCTCTCTTTTGTGCTCTCTCTCTCCCCTTATTGCACTCTCTCTCTCCCTGTCTCTTCTATTCTCTTCTCGAGCTCTCCCTCTCTCTCCCTCTCTCTCTTCTTTGTCTGTCTGTCTCTCTGTCTGTCTCTCTGTCTGTAGGTCTTGGCCACCTGATCTCCTGTATTCTGATCAATGGAGCCCAGTACTTTAAGAGGATCAGTGAGTCTGGCATCAAGAAGATGTGTAGGAACATCTTTGTCCTGCAGCAGAACCTCACCAACATCACCATGTCTAGAGAGGCTGACCTGGACTTCGCTAGGTGAGACATACACACAGGAAGGGGACAAAGAAAGACAGGGTAAGAGATGGATGAACATGACGGAAGGATAGAGAGGGGACACAAAGGGATAGAAATAGGAAAGAGGATGAGAGGAGGGAAAATCAAACTAGAGAGAGAGGGGGCGAGAGAGAGAGAGAGAGCGGGCGGGTGGGCGAGAGGGCGAGAGAGAGCGGGCGAGAGAGGGCGGGCGAGAGAGCGGGCGGGCGAGAGAGACAGAGCGGGCGGGCGAGACAGAGCGGGCGGGCGAGAGAGGGAGAGAGATAATCTAAGTTAGTCATTGGGAGGCTGTGTCTCAGAAGGACACAGGACAGCTTTATTTGGACGGATCAATGTGTAATCACTGTCTTCCTGCCCTCTGTCCCTCTCTTTCGCTGTATCCCTCTTCTGCAGTCCTTCTTTCTCGCTCCCTTTCTCGCCCTCTGTTCTGCATGTTCAACCAGCATACAGAACTGCACCAATCTACACCCCAGGAGGGAGTGAGAGGACCAGATGGGAGGGGGTACAGTGCATTCAGAAAGTATTCAGACCACTTGACTTTATCAACATTATTTTACGTTGCGACCTTATTCTCAAATCGATTTTTTTTTTTAATGTATCCTCATCAATCTACTCACAATACTGTAGAAAATGAAATATCTCATTTACATAAGTATTCTGACCCTTTACTCAGAACTTTGTTAAAGCACCTTTGGCAGCAATTATTCTTGGGTATGACGCTACAAACTTGGCACACCTGTATTTGGGGAGTTTCTCCCATTCTTCTCTGAAGATCCTCTCAAGCTCTGTCAGGTTTTCATCAAGGATCTCTTGTACTTTGCTTCGTTCATCTTTCCCTCGATCCTGACTACTCTCCCAGTCCATGCCGCTGAAAAACATCCCCACAGCATGATGCTGCCACCACCATGCTTCACTGTAGGGATGGTGCCATGTTTCCTCCAGACGTGACACTTGGCATTCAGGCCAAAGAGTTCAATCTTCGTTTCATCAGACCAGAGAATCTTGTTTCTCATGGTCTGAGAGATCCTTTAGGTTCCTTTTGGCAAACTCCAAGCGGGCTGTCATGTGCCTTTTACTGAGGAATGGCTTCTGTCTGGCCACTCTACCATAAAGGTCTGATTGGTGGAGTGCTGCAGAGATGGTTCTCCTTCTGGAAGATTCTTCCATCTCCACAGAGGAACTCTGGAGCTCTGTCAGAGAGACCATCGGGTTCTTGGTCACCTCCCTGACCAAGGCCTTTCGCCCCCTATTGCTCAGTTTGGCCGGGCAGCCAGCTCTTGGAGGAGTTTTGGTGTTTTCAAACTTCTTCCATTTAAGAATGATGGAGACCACTGTGTTCTTGGCGACCTTCAATGCTGCAGAAAGTTTTTGGTACCCTTCCCCAGATCTGTGCCTCGACACAATCCTGTCTCGGAGCTCTACGGACAATTCCTTTGACCTCATGGCTTGGTTTTTGCTCTGACATGCACTGTCAACTGTGGGACCTTATATAGACAGGTGTGTGTCTTTGCAAATCATGTCCAATCAATTGTATTTACCAAAGGTGGACTCCAATCAAGTTGTAGAACCATCTCAAGGATGATCAATGGAAACAGGATCACGTGAGCTCAATTTTGAGTCTCATAACAAAGGGTCTGAATAATTATGTCAATATTTTCTTTTTTTTCCTTCTTTTTTTGTTGTTGACAAAATGTCTCATAACCTGTACTCGCTTTGTCATTATGGGGTATTGTGTGTAGATTGATGAGGGAGAAAAGTAATTTAATACATTTTAGAATAAGGCTGTAACTTAACAAAATGTGTAAATACTTTCTGAATGCACTTTAGGTCAATAAACCGCTCACCAAATGTACACCAGCGTCCTCCAACACCACTGACATACGACTGGTATTTTGACATATGAACAGGAATATAGTGTATGATGAACACCGTTTACACACCTTTTTGATGTGGTGTATAGCGTTTATGTACCAATACGGTAAATTAGCGTTGTCAGCTAATTTATTGAACACTGTTAACCCAGCTTTTTATTTACCCCTTCACCCCTGCGATGCTTGGTGCTCTTCTACCAGAGTCATTATAAGGGACCTTGACATGTCCTTTCAGGTGTTTTTCTGGAGACTTCAATATATTTTGACCAAACATAAAACAATACAAGGTCATTTTATGGACTCGTTGGACTGTAAACCAAAAGGCTTAAGACACCTAATCAAAGTCTAGGC
>NC_138307.1:68901618-69011618 GCF_965601325.2 Salmo salar | reverse complement strand
ACACTGGTTATTGCTGATGAAGCTGCAGTGTCTCTGCATAGAGCTTCTCTAGTCACAAGAGGAGAGAGGGAGCGAGAGGAGTGGGAAAACTTGACGGAGCTCTCATTTGCGTCAGGAGCCCTGGCATTCGTTAAGCGGCGACAAGCATGCGTTCCGCTTGATGGAGAGAATCATCCTGAGAGAATCTCCTCCCTCCCTCCGTCCTGTCCTCCACCCTATCCCTCGCTAACTAATGTGTTGTCCTAAACACGCTGACAGAGGAAACCTTAAATGGCTTTAATATTGTACACGCTGGAAATGAGAGGAAATGAATTGTGCTGATTCTTGTGTTTTCTCTCCTCTCTCCCGCTTTCTCCCTTCTCTTCCTCTGTATCTTTCTCTCTCACCAGTGACATACGTAGATCTTGGCCCCATCCTCTGCCACATGCACCATAAATTTGCTTAATACTCTTTGTATACGGGGGGCTGCGCACGAAGGAGATGTGGGCTAATTAAAATGTAATGGCACACACACAGAGTTAGCGAGTGAGTGAGCGCTCTTGCAGGTGGTGGGGTGGGAGGGTGGGTTGGGAGGGAGGGAGGGAGGGAGGGAGGGAGGGAGGGAGGGAGGGAGGGAGGGAGGGTGGGTGGGTGGTTGGCAAGTGGGGAAATGCGGGCGACAGTGACGGTGGGTTCTGGAGTGTGTTTGACTGAGTGAGTGAGTGAAATCCTTCATTATCTCCCCCTGTGTGAATAAAGGCTGGTGGGGGGCGAAGGTGTAAGAGCACAGAGAATTTCATCTGATTAACAGCCGCTGTTGGGCAAATTACTTTCCAAGCACCTGGGTAATGAAGTGGTTGGTTGGAGGAGTTTTTGGCATCTGGGGGGCGATGAGTTGTCACACACACACACACCAACAAACAATCTCTCTCTCACACACACACACCCCACCCAGCACGTCCAAACTTCCCCCTGGTACAACAGCTGGACAGGGTCCAGATAGCCAGGTGTCCAGTCAACATGATGACAGAGGGACGATGGCCAGTAGAACAGGCCAAAGAGAGGACAGTATTGTGGGGCAACATGGAGATCCAGACATTGCCAATCAGTTTGGAGATCCAAAGGCTTGAAATGTAGTGCCAAGTGCCCGATAATAGACAGAAACACGGTATACCTGAAACTGTGGTAATGTTCCAGATTGACTGCATTGCAGTCGGCAACTGCTGACTGACTGATCTACAAATCACCTTGCATGCTAAATAACTCCTCATTATCACTTGTAGATCAGTCAGTTTGCTCAGTCACACAGTATATTCCACTTTCATATTCAGTACACAGGGAGGCAACCAAAGATAGGGCCTTAGAGAACATTATACACTATAGCCTTATAAACTGGTTTACAAACGACGCAAACTGGAACGCCCAGATGTGAACACACAAATATACCAACATTTATACAAAGTGAAGTTGTCAATTATCACTCTTTTTCCCCACATCTGTTTTATTCATCCCCTGCTTTTCTACATCCCTTTGAGAACGGTGTGTGTGTGGGTTGTTAATTGTTCTCTTCAAAGCTTTCCCTTCTAAAAACAAACATGTATTTTCTGTTCACATAACAATGTGGACTATGTCCTCCTGTGTGCAGCTAATCGCATGCAGTATCTGGGGAATGGAAGTGGTGTTTTGGATGTGAATAACACACACACACACACACAGTAGACACACACACACACAGTAGACACACACACACACAGTAGACACACACAGCCACAGTAGACACACACACACACAGTGGACACACACACACAGTAGACACACACACACACAGTGGACACACACACACACACAGTAGACACACACACACACAGTGGACACACACACACAGTAGACACACACACACACAGTGGACACACTCACACACAGTGGACACACACACACAGTGGACACACACACACAGTGGACACACACACAGATATACAGTAGAGACATGCGGTGCATATTTGAGAATGTGATAAGAACACTGCTGCCCATCAGGGGTTTCTCCGTGTCTCTGCCTGTGGCGAGCAAAGGAACCGGTATGACCCCTCATCAATATTGACGAGCTCATTGAGGGTGAGCATTGAAAAACTAACAGGGGGAGGGAGGAGAAGAGAGCGAGTATGCAAATAGTTCACAAACCAAGGGCATTACTTGTCAGAGAAAGAGAGAAATATTAAATAAATGAATCCCCACACACAGCTGTGAAAGTCTGTTCTTACTGGACCTAATCTCTCTCTCCATATTTGTTATCTTCCTCTCTCTCTTTCTCTCTCTGTTCTACTTGCAATATTACAACAGCAGAACTAGCTTGACACAAAAGGCTGCAGAATTGTTCAGTAATTCCTACATAGGAAAATAACCATTAGGTTTAGTAATGGGAGAGGCTTAGAAAGAATACAGCAAGATAATAGCTATTCTTATTCAGGTACACACACACACGAGATTTGTGCTTGTGACTTCCTTGGGATTTCTTCTCCTGGACACAATGGAAGACTTTCCCTCAGCTTAGCCTTCCTCTCCCTGCTGCTTTGATGGACACCACTTTAAATCACTCTCTTTCTCTGGGCACAAAGAGCTGAGTTAAAGGAGGAGATGGGTGAAGAGATTGAGCTTCCCGATGCCCCCAGGTTGAGTGTGTGTGTGTGTGTGTGTGTGTGTGTGTGTGTGTGTGTGTGTGTGTGTGTGTGTGTGTGTGTGTGTGTGTGTGTGTGTGTGTGTGTGTGTGTGTGTGTGTGTGTGTGTGTGTGTCCTTTTGTGGGCACCTCGCATACCCATCCAAAACACCATTGTGGGAGTGTAATCTAAGTGAATGGGATTTCTCTACTAGCCAGTGGCGTATAGCGATGCTATCTCTCTGTCTGTCTGTCTTTGTGTCTGTGCTGCTGCTGCCCACACCGTCTCTGAGGTATTGGCCTGTTTAGCCCCAGAGCAGAGACATAGTCAGCCCTGCTCTATGGTACTCCCTAATGCGTTCATATATCTTCCATAGCTGTGTGTGTGCATTCGTATTTACATATATGTTTAATCTGTCTGCTTTGTAGGACAGGCTACCGATGCTACTGTAAACTCTGTGTTTTCCCTATCATTATGGATTAAACCACCATCAATATACATATGGATTAAACCACCATCAATATACATATGGATTAAACCACCATCAATATAAAATTGGATTAAACCACCTTCAATATAAAATTGGATTAAACCACCTTCAATATACATATGGATTAAACCACCTTCAATATAAAATTGGATTAAACCATCATCAATATACATATGGATTAAACCACCATCAATATACATATGGATTAAACCACCTTCAATATAAAATTGGATTAAACCATCATCAATATACATATGGATTAAACCACCATCAATATACATATGGATTAAACCACCATCAATATACAGTTGAAGTCAGAAGTTTACATACACCTTAGCCAAATACATTTAAACTCAGTTTTCACAATTCCTGACATTTAATCCTAGTAAAAATTCCCTGTTTTACAGTGAGGGAAAAAAGTATTTGATCCCCTGCTGATTTTGTACGTTTGCCCACTGACAAAGAAATGATCAGTCTATAATTTTAATGGTAGGTTTATTTGAACAGTGAGAGACAGAATAACAACAACAAAAATCCAGAAAAACGCATGTCAAAAATGTTATAAATTGATTAGCATTTTAATGAGGGAAATAAGTATGGTACAGTAGTACCAGATCAATAACATCATAGTGTTATGTGAGGCAGTATGGTACAGTAGTACCAGATCAATAACATCATAGTGTTATGTGAGGCAGTATGGTACAGTAGTACCAGATCAATAACATCATAGTGTTATGTGAGGCAGTATGGTACAGTAGTACCAGATCAATAACATCATAGTGTTATGTGAGGCAGTATGGTACAGTAGTACCAGATCAACAACATCATAGTGTTATGTGAGGCTCAATAACATCATAGTGTTATGTGAGGCAGTATGGTACAGTAGTACCAGATCAATAACATCATAGTGTTATGTGAGGCAGTATGGTACAGTAGTACCAGATCAATAACATCATAGTGTTATGTGAGGCAGTATGGTACAGTAGTACCAGATCAATAACATCATAGTGTTATGTGAGGATGGTACAGTAGTACCAGATCAATAACATCATAGTGTTATGTGAGGCAGTATGGTACAGTAGTACCAGATCAATAACATCATAGTGTTATGTGAGGCAGTATGGTACAGTAGTACCAGATCAATAACATCATAGTGTTATGTGAGGCAGTATGGTACAGTAGTACCAGATCAATAACATCATAGTGTTATGTGAGGCAGTATGGTACAGTAGTACCAGATCAATAACATCATAGTGTTATGTGAGGCAGTATGGTACAGTAGTACCAGATCAATAACATCATAGTGTTATGTGAGGCAGTATGGTACAGTAGTACCAGATCAACAACATCATAGTGTTATGTGAGGCAGTATGGTACAGTAGTATCTGATCAATAACATCATAGTGTTATGTGAGGCAGTATGGTACAGTAGTTAACATCATAGTGTTATGTGGGGCAGTATGGTACAGTAGTACCAGATCAACAACATCATAGTGTTATGTGAGGCAGTATGGTACAGTAGTACCAGATCAATAACATCATAGTGTTATGTGAGGCAGTATGGTACAGTAGTACCAGATCAATAACATCATAGTGTTATGTGAGGCAGTATGGTACAGTAGTACCAGATCAACAACATCATAGGGTTATGTGAGGCAGTATGGTACAGTAGTACCAGATCAATAACATCATAGTGTTATGTGAGGCAGTATGGTACAGTAGTACCAGATCAATAACATCATAGTGTTATGTGAGGCAGTATGGTACAGTAGTACCAGATCAATAACATCATAGGGTTATGTGAGGCAGTATGGTACAGTAGTACCAGATCAACAACATCATAGTGTTATGTGAGGCAGTATGGTACAGTAGTACCAGATCAATAACATCATAGTGTTATGTGAGGCAGTATGGTACAGTAGTACCAGATCAATAACATCATAGTGTTATGTGAGGCAGTATGGTACAGTAGTACCAGATCAATAACATCATAGTGTTATGTGAGGCAGTATGGTACAGTAGTACCAGATCAATAACATCATAGTGTTATGTGAGGCAGTATGGTACAGTAGTACCAGATCAATAACATCATAGTGTTATGTGAGGCAGTATGGTACAGTAGTACCAGATCAACAACATCATAGTGTTATGTGAGGCAGTATGGTACAGTAGTACCAGATCAATAACATCATAGTGTTATGTGAGGCAGTATGGTACAGTAGTACCAGATCAATAACATCATAGGGTTATGTGAGGCAGTATGGTACAGTAGTACCAGATCAACAACATCATAGTGTTATGTGAGGCAGTATGGTACAGTAGTACCAGATCAATAACATCATAGTGTTATGTGAGGCAGTATGGTACAGTAGTACCAGATCAATAACATCATAGTGTTATGTGAGGCAGTATGGTACAGTAGTACCAGATCAATAACATCATAGTGTTATGTGAGGCAGTATGGTACAGTAGTACCAGATCAATAACATCATAGGGTTATGTGAGGCAGTATGGTACAGTAGTACCAGATCAACAACATCATAGTGTTATGTGAGGCAGTATGGTACAGTAGTACCAGATCAATAACATCATAGTGTTATGTGAGGCAGTATGGTACAGTAGTACCAGATCAATAACATCATAGTGTTATGTGAGGCAGTATGGTACAGTAGTACCAGATCAATAACATCATAGTGTTATGTGAGGCAGTATGGTACAGTAGTACCAGATCAATAACATCATAGTGTTATGTGAGGCAGTATGGTACAGTAGTACCAGATCAATAACATCATAGTGTTATGTGAGGCAGTATGGTACAGTAGTACCAGATCAATAACATCATAGTGTTATGTGAGGCAGTATGGTACAGTAGTACCAGATCAATAACATCATAGTGTTGATTCCTTCCCTCTCCACCCCCTCCCCTTTGGTCTGACCTCTCTGACCTCTGTCTTTCAGAGGGATTGGGATAACACAGAACATTCTCATGGGCATTGAACAATGAAGTCATCTCCTCCCCTGTTTAGGCAGTACTATGAGATGCTGTACAACGCTGCAGATGAGCTGCTCAACCTGGTGGTGGACCAGGGCGTTCGCTACACAGAGCTGGAGTACATCCACGCCCTCAGCCTGCTGCAGAGGAGCCAGACGGGCGTGGGAGACCTGAGCACGCAGAACGTCCGGCTGCAGCGCCTCAAGGAGATCATCTGCGAGCAGGCAGCCTTCAAGCAGGCCACCAAGGACAAGAAGATCACTACTGTTTGAGAGGGGGGACATTGGGAGGCTGTTGTTGGCAATGGTCTGTTTGCATTAGTGTCCAGTGTTTCTCAACCTCCTGTCTGGAAAAAGGGTTTAGATTAAAGCTAGTATTTTAGAGCTGACCTAGCAGTGTCAGCTAACCATCTGAGGGACTGGTCAGCACCTCCACAGGGACTGGTGATACACTGGGTTTGTTAAAGTCCTGAGTCTTCATTAGATCCTATGGCAGACCGTAATAACCATGTAATATGTTTTGGGGGTTGAGATAATGCTGGTAGGCTGTACATTGAGTAGTTACTGATTTTAGGTTTGAACTTAGTTACCAATATGCATCTGTTGTTGTAACTCATCTGCTTATTCACTGGCAAGAATGCAGCCAGTTCCTCAAGAAATCACACACACACACACACACACACACACACACACACACTCCAACTTAAAAAATGGCTCCCTTCAATCATCCCATATGTGGTCAGCCCTAGTCTCACCTGTGGAGAATGGGGGAATTTTCTGAGAGTCTGGCTTTGGGGCCTTTCTCATCTCATTGTCTTATTACATCTAACTGCTGCTCTCAATTACAGCACTACCTCTAGCTCTCCCTCGTGGGCCTGCTGACTGTGTCTGCAATACCAGATGCCAGATTAGACTGTCTAGATTATCACTTCTCTCCTCCTGCTTGTGGCCATTTTGTGGCCATTCTTCTTCCCCAAGGACAAAGAAAGGAATTGGTTCCCCACCTCAGCTGTGGTTCACTCAATTTTTCTCTCACTTTTAGAATAATGTAGATTGGATATAATGTAACTATAGCCGATTCTGATTATAGTATTTGCCACTGTCCTGAAAAAATGCATTAACTGTGCTGCAGCGTTGAGGTGTGCATGTGTGCTAGGGGATGGGGGGGCCAATGTATCCAGTACAATTGGAGTGTGTATATAGTCCAACACTCAAGGTCTTGAACTTAATAGGGATGTAATTGCAAATCACTACTCCCCTTCCTACCACTAGAACTGCTAAAACTTCTGCTAAAACTATTCTAAAGTGAATACACTTGCAAGGAGTTACAAATCATTCCTTCCCCTCCATCCCCTCAGTATATTTAGTTAATTAACTCAGAGGAAAAGTACTTAACAAGAGCAGGGGAGGGAGGAAAGAGAACAGGGGAGAGTTGTGGCAGTGCTGCTCACCAGAACCCAGCGGAACCATCCATCATAATGACATGTAGGCTGGGATCAATATGAGCCTTGTGGTTGCCGGAGGGATTGCCTAGTGCCATAGGAACAGTTTTACTCAGCACACTCAAGACACACACACACACACGTACACACACACAATAAACACATACTATATTACACACACACTATGGAGGTCTCTATGGCTTGCAGTACTCTGCACAAGTGAGGAGGTTGTTTCTGCTGATTCTGTGAACAAGGGAACACTCCATCTGGATTTAAATGACCTGGTATATCTGACCCCTATACACACATTTTAAGTAATGGGGCCAACTTATTGTAAACATCAAGATCTACAAATATATTTCACTTCTGTTTTTTAAATGCATTTCTTTATTTGTTTGTTTACTAAGGCATGACCTTTTGCACATCTACTGTGTGTTCGTTTTTTCACCTACATCTGATGATAATGTAGGCTAATGAGTCCCGGTGTGATTTAAGGATTTATTTGATCCTTTCTCCATTGTCTGTTAAAAGTCCCTTTCAGACCAAAGCCTTGAATATCAATCCTTCTACACTGAATTAAAGAAAGATGATTTGCCAATGTGTACACTGATCTTGCTGAAATAAAACGTCAAAATTCCCCTGTGTATATAAGCAGTTTGTGTGTTTTTGTACAATGAAAAGTGCCAGTTTCCTACCTTGTGTAGTCAAGGGACTAGTTTCTTCCATTGATGAAGAGGAATTTATGAATGCCATACAGAAGGAAACACTACCCAAACAACATGGTCTGTCTATGCGCTGTTGCACCGTATAATTCATCATCTTTTCACATTGACACAAACTGACTTTGTCCGATGATGTCATTTTAGATAGACGTATCCAAAATATACACTGTCAGGAATTGAGCTCAGCTGCCAGATCTGATGGGATGCCAGAAGAAGGCTTTTTTTATAGAATGATCAAGACCAGTTGAAAGATGTCTGATGCACAAAGCACACTACTTGAACTCTAGTATGTCAAGCTTTTTTCTGCATTTAGGTGAGCATGATTGAGGTTTCAACATGGTGATTAGTGTAAAGTTATTATATGATGGAATGGATAATATTTGTCTCAGCACACTAAAATGAAAATGCATGAATATATTACTTTTTCCAGACGGTAGAACCTGGGAACCATGGTTTGAAAGCTGTTTATGAACTGTTGGAAAGTCAATGAATCAAAAACGCCATATCCCACAGTTCAATTCACCTACTGACACTTCGTCATCGTTACTAAGCAACAGAGAGAACGCTATCCGCTCCAGCTGAGCCAACTTTCAAAATAGCCACCTACCTAGGCTAATTAGTAAGTAAAAATATCCCCAACGTATTCTCGTGCAGAACAATTTAATCCAAAATATCTTATACATCAACATTTTACACTTTCCAAAATATCGGGAAGCAAACAACGCCCCAGTATTCCTCTGTGTCACCCACTTGCTATCCTCATGAGTCAGTGACACAGGAGACCACTGATGCGCAACCATTTCCTGCTGCGGTTCATCAGCCGTGTGCAGACACGTTTTCAACCTCCGAGGAGGAGAAGGAGGAGAAGACAATGGAGGTAAGGGAGGAAGCTAGGGATAACAGCTAAATTAAGAAAGATGCTAGCTGCTTTAGTCAGATGGGCCATGAGGCTTGGAGAATAACACACGCAGTTTCTGTTAATTACTTTGAGGATGCAAGCAACTTCTCTCTTTCTCTCTCTTGCCACTCAGTTTCATAATAACAACAGAAGTTTGGTGCATAAAAACAATGCATTGTCAATGCATGACTTGTTCTATTGTGTACTGCAAAAAAATGTCATGTAGCTATGTCTCATACAGAAGAACGATGGTGTGTTGACTGAAGAGGAAGTATCCAGCTGTTTATCCAACCTGGGACACTCTGCCACTGGACTAGAGCAGGTCTACCAGTTCCTCTCTGTGCCTGTAAGAACACACACAACACACACACTTCAGGTTGATAGTGTAACCCCATAAATCGCTGATAATATGCTTTACAAGAGTAACTGTTTACCATCAGACTATACGCAGAAGAGTATCTAACAAAGCTGTTTACTTTCCATTTGTGTTGCATTTCTTTCCTTGTTTTGTTTTCTATGTCATGTGGAATTCAATTTCGGAATATGTCTCCATCCAGGGTCGAAATCTGAATAATGTTTCCATCCTATGCAATTATGTCCACCTTCAAAAGCTAGAACTTCCTTACAACAAAATAAAAGGTGTGTGTGTCTCATATTAACAAATGCATTGTTATGATTCTAATTAGTGATATAGAAAATGTAGCTTGGTTAGCCTAATTAATTAAGCAATGGTTCATTTCTCATCGGTGCCCTTGTAACTTCTTCTGGTCTGTATAATAACAGTTGTGCGTCAGGTGTTGCCATCTCTCCCACTCTGCTCAACCGTCTCTCCTAATGTTTGTTGACTGGTAGATTTATCCTGTGTAAGCCACATGCCGTATCTCATCATCCTGGATGCCTCCCACAACCAACTCACCGACTTCTTTGGATTCCAGCCGCCCAAGAACCTCAAGGTGGGACCTTCAGCAGACAGGATAAGACAACGGTTGATTTGTGGCTTGGGGTTTCTTGAAGCCTATAGTCCCAGAAGATGGGTTCCAATCATCATAGACCATTTATACTGTAGTGTCATACCATATGCTTACTAAGTATTACCTACCCTGGAATGACAAGGAACTTACCAGGGTTGACTTCTTCTTATTGTTTATCAGTGAGTTATACAGTACTAGTAGAATTGATCATACTATACATGCATTTGGTTGTTTATTTTCATATTTCTTCATTGCAAAAAGCATTTAAAGATTGGTCCACTTGATTCATTATTCATGTTTGTTGTATTCTGCAGGAGGTTAACTTTTCCCATAACCAGATGTCAGTGATGACACATTTGTCTGCCTATTCGTCTTTGAGTAAACTGAATCTGGACTGTATCCTTTAAAAAGTATTTACACACACACACACACACACACACACACACCCCCCCCCCGTCAAGTTCTTATCTAGACCACTTCCTCATTGTATACCATTTTTAACGTGTGCCCGGACAAGACAACTGTTTCAGTGAGATCGGTGGTCTGCTGCATTGTGCCAGCCTCACACACCTCAGCCTGGCACACAACAAGATCTCCTGTATCAGTGGCCTGGACAAGCTGCCAATCAAAGACCTCTGTCTGGTAGGTCCTAACTCCTCCTCCTGCCTCTTGAATTATTCAATTTCTAACACTTTTCATGTGTGTTATATATGGAGATGTTACTTTACATGAATAATTACATTGCGTGTGTGTTTGTTGAATCATTTGATTCTTAGAGATAATATTTTACCATGCGTTATGCTCATTAATGAATATGCCCATCCGGTTGAATAGACGCAGCTCTCCAAGCACATCAGTACTGTGGTTAGTGGTTGGTCTTGTGCTTGATTGAATATGTCCTACAGACCAGGACACAACTGTTTTCCTGTGAATCAGTTGTTTTATGTTTTCACCTTGATGTCCCGACCTGGTGTCTACATTCTTCCATTATGTCATGGCTTTTCTAAAAGGTTATCCCCCCAGTATGGTGCCAGTTATGCTACACACAATATTTGAGCACTTCTTTCTCTTCAAACATGATGACAGCAGGTGGTGTATTTTTAACTCTCCCCCCGTCTCATATTTAAACCACAGACATAATTGAGCTTCAGCTTTTCAAAGACACACAGACATGGGCTCCAGTGTGAGAGCCGCCATATGGCTGTGCCAGCGGGCCTCCAGACCCTTGCCTCTCCCTCTCTGACGGATGCTGGTGTCCTTTATCAAAGTGATTCCTCATCGTCAGCAAGATGCAGCCGTGTCCCCTGTCCGCTTCCACCCTCCCCTCTGGGACCAGCTGCCGGCGGTGTGAGCAGGCCTGGACCCTGTTCAACCCCCCCCCCCCTCTGTTATTCCCTCACCCCTCCATAGCATCCCAGCCGCTGTCTCCATCTCCCCTCCCCTCTCGGCCCTCTCCTGCCCAGCCCCGCTCCCTAACAGCGTGCTACCTGTCAGCCAGCCTCCTCTCTCAGCCCATCACACCCTGGCCTCGGGAGCTTCCAGGGCTCCGCGCGGTCACCGTCCCCCGCTGTCGGCAGCCCTCTGCCAGGTAGGCTAGCGGAGGAGGGCAGGCATGGGGACCGCGGGGGCTGGATCCTGAATGACAGCCCACGCAGGGGGAAGGTGGGGATGGGTAGTTACAGAGCAGGAGGGATGGTGGGTTCTAGAGGAGAGGAGGGATGGTCTGTAGTGCTTTTGGCATGCCCACACCAGTGTCTGGCCAGCTGTTCACCTGTCACTCCTCCCCTGTCAGCCCAGACCATTGGAGCTGGCCTGTCAATCATACACACGTCTCAGGGAGAAGTTTTAAACTCCTTACAGATGGGGAAGGGAACACTCAATGTTAACTTTGATAGTGAGGGTGGGGTGTGTGTGTGTGTGTGTGTGTGTGTGTGTGTGTGTGTGTGTGTGTGTGTGTGTGTGTGTGTGTGTGTGGTGTGTGTGTGTGTGTGTGTGTGTGTGTGTGTGTGTGTGTGTGTGTGTGTGTGTGTGTGTGTGTGTGTGTGTGTGTGTGTGTGTGTGTGTGTGTGCGCGCGCGTGACATGGGCATGTGTATGTGTGTGTGTAGGAGGAGGGAGAGTTGTGTGTGCATGCGTGTGAGCTTGTATGAGTTCATTCAAATGTGTGTGTGTATTTGTCCACACGGTATTCATATTCCCAGTGTTTGTCATGTATCATGTCCTCTCTATCCAGAGGGGGAATCAGATTGAGAAGATAGAGAATGTGGAGACTCTGAGAACCCTGCAGGTCCTGGATCTGTCTCTGAACCGGATCACCAGTCTGTCAGGCCTGCAGAATCTCCATCTGCTGGGCTCCATCAACCTGGAGAGTAACCTGGTGAGACACAGTCCATTCCTTAATGTCCTGCTCTCTTGTCAACCTGGAGAGTAACCTGGTGAGACACAGTCCATTCCTTAATGTCCTGCTCTCTTCTCAACCTGGAGAGTAACCTGGTGAGACACAGTCCATTCCTTAATGTCCTGCTCTCTTCTCAACCTGGAGAGTAACCTGGTGAGACACAGTCCATTCCTTAATGTCCTGCTCTCTTGTCAACCTGGAGAGTAACCTGGTGAGACACAGTCCATTCCTTAATGTCCTGCTCTCTTCTCAACCTGGAGAGTAACCTGGTGAGACACAGTCCATTCCTTAATGTCCTGCTCTCTTCTCAACCTGGAGAGTAACCTGGTGAGACACAGTCCATTCCTTAATGTCCTGCTCTCTTGTCAACCTGGAGAGTAACCTGGTGAGACACAGTCCATTCCTTAATGTCCTGCTCTCTTCTCAACCTGGAGAGTAACCTGGTGAGACACAGTCCATTCCTTAATGTCCTGCTCTCTTCTCAACCTGGAGAGTAACCTGGTGAGACACAGTCCATTCCTTAATGTCCTGCTCTCTTGTCAACCTGGAGAGTAACCTGGTGAGACACAGTCCATTCCTTAATGTCCTGCTCTCTTGTCAACCTGGAGAGTAACCTGGTGAGACACAGTCCATTCCTTAATGTCCTGCTCTCTTCTCAACCTGGAGAGTAACCTGGTGAGACACAGTCCATTCCTTAATGTCCTGCTCTCTTGTCAACCTGGAGAGTAACCTGGTGAGACACAGTCCATTCCTTAATGTCCTGCTCTCTTCTCAACCTGGAGAGTAACCTGGTGAGACACAGTCCATTCCTTAATGTCCTGCTCTCTTGTCAACCTGGAGAGTAACCTGGTGAGACACAGTCCATTCCTTAATGTCCTGCTCTCTTGTCAACCTGGAGAGTAACCTGGTGAGACACAGTCCATTCCTTAATGTCCTGCTCTCTTGTCAACCTGGAGAGTAACCTGGTGAGACACAGTCCATTCCTTAATGTCCTGCTCTCTTCTCAACCTGGAGAGTAACCTGGTGAGACACAGTCCATTCCTTAATGTCCTGCTCTCTTGTCAACCTGGAGAGTAACCTGGTGAGACACAGTCCATTCCTTAATGTCCTGCTCTCTTCTCAACCTGGAGAGTAACCTGGTGAGACACAGTCCATTCCTTAATGTCCTGCTCTCTTCTCAACCTGGAGAGTAACCTGGTGAGACACAGTCCATTCCTTAATGTCCTGCTCTCTTGTCAACCTGGAGAGTAACCTGGTGAGACACAGTCCATTCCTTAATGTCCTGCTCTCTTCTCAACCTGGAGAGTAACCTGGTGAGACACAGTCCATTCCTTAATGTCCTGCTCTCTTGTCAACCTGGAGAGTAACCTGGTGAGACACAGTCCATTCCTTATTGTCCTGCTCTCTTGTCAACCTGGAGAGTAACCTGGTGAGACACAGTCCATTCCTTATTGTCCTGCTCTCTTGTCAACCTGGAGAGTAACCTGGTGAGACACAGTCCATTCCTTAATGTCCTGCTCTCTTCTCAACCTGGAGAGTAACCTGGTGAGACACAGTCCATTCCTTAATGTCCTGCTCTCTTCTCAACCTGGAGAGTAACCTGGTGAGACACAGTCCATTCCTTAATGTCCTGCTCTCTTCTCAACCTGGAGAGTAACCTGGTGAGACACAGTCCATTCCTTAATGTCCTGCTCTCTTGTCAACCTGGAGAGTAACCTGGTGAGACACAGTCCATTCCTTAATGTCCTGCTCTCTTCTCAACCTGGAGAGTAACCTGGTGAGACACAGTCCATTCCTTAATGTCCTGCTCTCTTGTCAACCTGGAGAGTAACCTGGTGAGACACAGTCCATTCCTTAATGTCCTGCTCTCTTCTCAACCTGGAGAGTAACCTGGTGAGACACAGTCCATTCCTTAATGTCCTGCTCTCTTCTCAACCTGGAGAGTAACCTGGTGAGACACAGTCCATTCCTTAATGTCCTGCTCTGTTCTCAACCTGGAGAGTAACCTGGTGAGACACAGTCCATTCCTTAATGTCCTGCTCTCTTGTCAACCTGGAGAGTAACCTGGTGAGACACAGTCCATTCCTTAATGTCCTGCTCTCTTGTCAACCTGGAGAGTAACCTGGTGAGACACAGTCCATTCCTTAATGTCCTGCTCTCTTCTCAACCTGGAGAGTAACCTGGTGAGACACAGTCCATTCCTTAATGTCCTGCTCTCTTGTCAACCTGGAGAGTAACCTGGTGAGACACAGTCCATTCCTTAATGTCCTGCTCTCTTCTCAACCTGGAGAGTAACCTGGTGAGACACAGTCCATTCCTTAATGTCCTGCTCTCTTGTCAACCTGGAGAGTA
The DNA here is from genome assembly GCF_965601325.2 of Salmo salar. Taxonomy (NCBI): domain Eukaryota; kingdom Metazoa; phylum Chordata; class Actinopteri; order Salmoniformes; family Salmonidae; genus Salmo; species Salmo salar. Next base: position 68,996,724 of record NC_138307.1, on the reverse strand, counting down.
ACCTGGTGAGACACAGTCCATTCCTTAATGTCCTGCTCTCTTCTCAACCTGGAGAGTAACCTGGTGAGACACAGTCCATTCCTTAATGTCCTGCTCTCTTGTCAACCTGGAGAGTAACCTGGTGAGACACAGTCCATTCCTTAATGTCCTGCTCTCTTCTCAACCTGGAGAGTAACCTGGTGAGACACAGTCCATTCCTTAATGTCCTGCTCTCTTGTCAACCTGGAGAGTAACCTGGTGAGACACAGTCCATTCCTTAATGTCCTGCTCTTGTCTCTGCCACTGTCTGCATGGTACCAATGACCAGTATCATCACTAAACCACCTAGTGACTGTATACCAGGAGCTGAGTGATAAAGCTATTCCACTGCATCAACTGATAGATTGGCTGTGGTATTAAATGTAGTTTTGTGTATGATAGTTTTTAAAGGATGTATTCTTAATCCAAGCATCTGATCTTTTTGTGTATGATATATTGTTCTCAGATCAGTGAAATCAAGGAGGCCACACACATCCATGACCTGTGCCTGCTCCGGGAGCTGAATCTGCAGAGAAACCCAGTCCAGGTAGCTGCACTGCACCTACACCCACAACACATCACTAAACTAACAAGTTAGCTCCCTAATGCTGTCTGCTTCCTCTGTACTGACAATAGACATGTCCATGAAAATGCTGCTTCTTTCACTGTCTTTTCAACCCCAGGAGCAACTGGACTATAGACTGGCAGTGATCTTCCTCCTTCAACACCTGACTGGCCTGGACCAGGAGAAAGTGACAGTAGAGGAGAAGGCAGGTTGGATGTATGAGATGGTTGTCAGTGACGGGCTAGTAGACTGGTGCTGGCCAGCCGGCTAGTAGACTGGCGCTGGCCAGCCGGCTAGTAGACTGGCGCTGGCCAGCCGGCTAGTAGACTGGCGCTGGCCAGCCGGGCTAGTAGACTGGCACTGACAGCCGGGCTAGTATACTGGCGCTGGCCAGCCGGCTAGTAGACTGGTGCTGGCCAGCCGGCTAGTAGACTGGCGCTGGCCAGCCGGGCTAGTAGACTGGTGCTGGCCAGCCGGCTAGTAGAATGGCACTGACAGCCGGGCTAGTAGACTGGCGCTGGCCAGCCGGCTAGTAGACTTGCGCTGGCCAGCCGGGCTAGTAGACTGGCACTGACAGCCGGGCTTGTAGACTGGCACTGACAGCCGGGCTAGTAGACTGGTGCTGGCCAGCCGGCTAGTAGAATGGCACTGACAGCCGGGCTAGTAGACTGGCGCTGGCCAGCCGGCTAGTAGACTTGCGCTGGCCAGCCGGGCTAGTAGACTGGCACTGACAGCCGGGCTTGTAGACTGGCACTGACAGCCGGGCTAGTAGACTGGCGCTGGCCAGCCGGCTAGTAGACTTGCGCTGGCCAGCCGGGCTAGTAGACTGGCACTGACAGCCGGGCTTGTAGACTGGCACTGACAGCCGGGCTAGTATACTGGCGCTGGCCAGCCGGCTAGTAGACCACAATCGATACTAGCCTACAGTAGGTCCAAAATCTGCTAGGTGAAGATGGAAAAGACAACATTTCTCCTGCATCTCGTGCTAGCTTGGTAATGTTTTTCTAGATGTCCATTTTAAAACAGTGGGCATCTGTCAGGATCTGTAGAGGTTTTATAATATAGGTCAATGATACATTTGAAGTCGGAAGTTTACATACACTTAGGCTGGAGTCATTAAAACTCATTTTTCAACCACTCCACAAATTTCTTGTTAACAAAATATAATTTTGGCAAGTCGGTTAGGACATCTACTTATGTGCATGACACAAGTAATTTTTCCAACAATTGTTTCCAGATTATTTCACTTATAATTCACTGTATCACAATTCCAGTGGGTCAGAAGTTTACATACACTAAGTTGACTGTGCCTTTAAACTGCGTGGAAAATTCCAGGAAATGATGTCATGGCTTTAGAAGCTTTTGTCAATTGGAGCTGTACCTGTGGATGTATTTCAAGGCCTACCTTCAAACTCAGTGCCTCTTTGCTTGACATCATGGGAAAATCAAAAGAAATCAGCCAAGACCTCAGAAAAAAAATTGTAGACCTCCACAAGTCTGATTCATCCTTGGGAGCAATTTCCAAATGCCTGAAGGTACCATGTTCATCTGTACAAACAATAGTACGCAGGTATAAACACCATGGGACCATGCAGCCGTCATACCGCTCAGGAAGGAGACGCGTTTTGCCTCCTAGAGATGAACGTACTTTGGTGCGAAAAGTGCAAATCAATCCCAGAACAACAGCAAAGGACCTTGTGTAGATGCTGGAGGAAACAGGTACAAAAGTATCTATATCCACAGTAAAACGAGTCCTATATCGACATAACCTGAAAGGCCGCTCAGCAAGGAAGAAGCCACTGCTCCAAAACCGCCATGAAGAAAAAGCCAGACTACGGTTTGCAACTGCACATGGGGACAAACATCTTACTTTTTGTAGAAATGTCCTCTAGAACTGTTTGGCCATAATGACCATCGTTATGTTAGGAGGAAAAAGGGGGAGGCTTCCAAGCTGAAGTACACCATCCCAACCGTGAAGCATGGGGGTGGCAGCATCATGTTGTGTGCGTGCTTTGCTGCAGGAGGGACTGGTGCACTTCACAAAATAGATGGCATCATGAGGGAGGAAAATTATGTGGATATATTGAAGCAACAGCTCAAGACATCAGTCAGGAAGTTAAAGCTTGGTCGCAAGTGGGTCTTCCAAATGGATAATGACCCCGAGCATACTTCCAAAGTTGTGGCAAATGGCTTAAGGATAACAAAGTCACAAAGCCCTGACCTCAATCCTATAGAAAATGTGTAGGCAGAACTGAAAAAGCGTGTGCGAGCAAGGAGACCTACAAACCTGACTCAGTTACACCAGCTCAGTCAGGTGGAATGGACCAAAATTCACCCAACTTATTGTGGAAAGCTTGTGGAAGGCTACCCGAAACGTTTGATCCAAGTTAAACAATGTAAAGGCAATGCTACCAGATACTAATTGAGTGTATGTAAACTTCTGACCGACTGGGAATGTGATGAAAGAAATAAAGCTGAAATAAATCATTCTCTCTACTATTATTCTGACATTTCACATTCTTAAAATAATGTGGTGATCCTAACTGACCTAAGACAGGGAATTTTTACTAGGATTAAGTGTCAGGAATTGTGAAAAACTGAGTTTAAATGTATTTGGATAAGGTGTATGTAAACTTCTGACTTCAACTGTACATACATTACTTCTAGATAAAACTGACTTGAAATAAGATATTTATCAGTAATGTGAAATATGAACATCTCCTCTGTGTTTTCCAGGTGTCTGCTGTGAACATTGTAACATATGAACGTCTCCTCTGTGTTCTCCAGGTGTCTGCTGTGAACATTGTTACATATGAACGGCTCCTCTGTGTTTTCCAGGTGTCTGCTGTGAACATTGTTACATATGAACATCTCCTCTGTGTTCCCCAGGTGTCTGCTGTGAACATTGTTACATATGAACATCTCCTCTGTGTTCCCCAGGTGTCTGCTGTGAACATTGTTACATATGAACATCTCCTCTGTGTTCCCCAGGTGTCTGCTGTGAACATTGTTACATATGAACATCTCCTCTGTGTTCCCCAGGTGTCTGCTGTGAACATTGTTACATATGAACATCTCCTCTGTGTTCCCCAGGTGTCTGCTGTGAACATTGTTACATATGAACATCTCCTCTGTGTTCTCCAGGTGTCTGCTGTGAACATTGTTACATATGAACATCTCCTCTGTGTTCCCCAGGTGTCTGCTGTGAACATTGTTACATATGAACGGCTCCTCTGTGTTCCCCAGGTATCTGCTGTGAACATTGTTACATATGAACGGCTCCTCTGTGTTCCCCAGGTGTCTGCTGTGAACATTGTTACATATGAACGTCTCCCCCTGTGTTCCCCAGGTGTCTGCTGTGAACATTGTTACATATGAACATCTCCTCTGTGTTCCCCAGGTGTCTGCTGTGAACATTGTTACATATGAACATCTCCTCTGTGTTCCCCAGGTGTCTGCTGTGAACATTGTTACATATGAACATCTCCTCTGTGTTCCCCAGGTGTCTGCTGTGAACATTGTTACATATGAACATCTCCTCTGTGTTCCCCAGGTGTCTGCTGTGAACATTGTTACATATGAACATCTCCTCTGTGTTCCCCAGGTGTCTGCTGTGAACATTGTTACATATGAGCATCTCCTCTGTGTTCCCCAGGTGTCTGCTGTGAACATTGTTACATATGAACATCTCCTCTGTGTTCCCCAGGTGTCTGCTGTGAACATTGTTACATATGAACATCTCCTCTGTGTTCCCCAGGTGTCTGCTGTGAACATTGTTACATATGAACGTCTCCTCTGTGTTCCCCAGGTGTCTGCTGTGAACATTGTTACATATGAACATCTCCTCTGTGTTCTCCAGGTGTCTGCTGTGAACATTGTTACATATGAACATCTCCTCTGTGTTCCCCAGGTGTCTGCTGTGAACATTGTTACATATGAACATCTCCTCTGTGTTTTCCAGGTGTCTGCTGTGAACATTGTTACATATGAACATCTCCTCTGTGTTCCCCAGGTGTCTGCTGTGAACAAGTACGACCCTCCTCTGGAGGTGGTGGCAGCCAGGGAGCACATGAGTCACATGGTATACCAGCTGATGCAGCCCCAGGTCATCTACGATAGGTAAAAACAGCAGGACCCGCCAACTACCCTGACTGGACTACCCTCCTCATAACATGACTTTCAGCCAATCAGAAGTCGATACGGTGAATATTCTAAATGAAGTTTACATACTAATTTAACTTGTGCTCGCAATCTTTAAAAATGAAGAAACCTAGCTTTTCTGACATTTATGCTCTATTCATACATCATAGAAACTGACCAATCCTCTGGCCTGGAAAAATCTGATTTTTCTGATTGGCTTGTTGTCCTGAACAATGGTAAAGTACTTCCTAGACTCTTTATCCTTGTGCTCTCCCTCTCTCTGAATGCTGTACTGTATCGTCCATGTGTTGCTGTGTGCGTGTGTCCCAGCACCCTGCCCAGTCTGGACTCTCCCTACCCCATGCTGGTGTTGACTGGGCCCCAGGCTTGTGGGAAGAGAGAGCTGGCCCACAAGCTCTGCCGAGAGTTCAATGACTTCTTCGCCTATGGGTGAGTCCCAAGGGCCAAATGGTACCCCATTTCCTACATAGTAGTGCACTACTTTTGGCAAGCTGTGGCCAAACTCTAAGTGCTTGTATGCATCCATAAATGCACACTATTCTGTATATAGTGCACTACTTTTGGCCAGCTTGCTTCTAGGATTTTGTGCTCATTGGAATAGACTTTATCAAAGTATGCAGTTACCTTAAATATGGGAAGGCCTGGTCACAGAGGTGAAGGCTAGGGTTAGGGTTATTGTTTAGGATGGTACTAAATATATTTCACTAGGATCCCCTCTGGTTCCCCATCCATAGATACATGATACTTCCACACTGTTAAACCAGATGTTCAATACTTCCAACACGGCCTTCCCTGTAGCTCAGTTGGTAGAGCATGGTGTTTGCAACGCCAGGGTTGTGGGTTCGATTCCCACGGGGGGCCAGTATGCAAAATATATATATATATAAAACATAAATAAAAAACGTATGAAATGTATGCATTCACTACTGTAAGTCGCTCTGGATAAGAGCGTCTGCTAAATGACTAAAAAAACAAAACAAAACATGAGCAATGGCGAGTGATAAATATCAAGGCTCCCCACCACGGGCAATAGAAGAAATATAGAAGCAGTAAGTAGTGGTATAGAGAGCACGTACACTGGAGCGCTGGAATCAAAAGAACATCTGCTGGACATAGCTTGTCTATGGCTCTCACCTTACGGCTGGTTTTAATAGAAACCTCTACACCAGGGTTCTCTAACCCTGTTCCTGGAGAGCTACCCTCCTGTAGGTTTTCACTCCAACGCTGTTCCTGGAGAGCTACTCTCCTGTAGGTTTTCACTCCAACCCTGTTCCTGGAGAGCTACCCTCAGGTAGGTTTTCACTCCAACCCTGTTCCTGGAGAGCTACCCTCAGGTAGGTTTTCACTCCAACCATGTTCCTGGAGAGCTACCCTCAGGTAGGTTTTCACTCCAACCCTGTTCCTGGAGAGCTACCCTCAGGTAGGTTTTCACTCCAACCCTGTTCCTGGAGAGCTACCCTCAGGTAGGTTTTCACTCCAACCCTGTTCCTTGAGAGCTACTCTCCTGTAGGTTTTCACTCCAACTCTGTTCCTGGAGAGCTACCCTCCTGTAGGTTTTCACTCCAACGCTGTTCCTGGAGAGCTACCCTCAGGTAGGTTTTCACTCCAACCCTGTTCCTGGAGAGCTACCCTCCTGTAGGTTTTCACTCCAACGCTGTTCCTGGAGAGCTACCCTCAGGTAGGTTTTCACTCCAACCCTGTTCCTGGAGAGCTACCCTCCTGTAGGTTTTCACTCCAACCCTGTTCCTGGAGAGCTACCCTCAGGTAGGTTTTCACTCCAACCCTGTTCCTGGAGTGCTACCCTCCTGTAGGTTTTCACTCCAACGCTGTTCCTGGAGAGCTACTCTCCTGTAGGTTTTCACTCCAACCCTCTTCCTGGAGAGCTACCCTCCTGTAGGTTTTCACTCCAACGCTGTTCCTGGAGAGCTACCCTCAGGTAGGTTTTCACTCCAACCCTGTTCCTGGAGAGCTACCCTCCTGTAGGTTTTCACTCCAACCCTGTTCCTGGAGAGCTACCCTCAGGTAGGTTTTCACTCCAACCCTGTTCCTGGAGAGCTACTCTCCTGTAGGTTTTCACTCCAACGCTGTTCCTGGAGAGCTACCCTCCTGTAGGTTTTCACTCCAACCCTGTTCCTGGAGAGCTACCCTCAGGTAGGTTTTCACTCCAACCCTGTTCCTGGAGAGCTACCCTCCTGTAGGTTTTCACTCCAACGCTGTTCCTGGAGAGCTACTCTCCTGTAGGTTTTCACTCCAACCCTGTTCCTGGAGAGCTACCCTCAGGTAGGTTTTCACTCCAACCCTGTTCCTGGAGAGCTACCCTCAGGTAGGTTTTCACTCCAACCCTGTTCCTGGAGAGCTACCCTCAGGTAGGTTTTCACTCCAACCCTGTTCCTGGAGAACTACCCTCAGGTAGGTTTTCACTCCAACCCTGTTCCTTGAGAGCTACTCTCCTTTAGGTTTTCACCTCCAACCCTGTTCCTGGAGAGCTACCCTCCTGTAGGTTTTCACTCCAACGCTGTTCCTGGAGAGCTACCCTCCTGTAGGTTTTCACTCTAACCCTGTTCCTGGAGAGCTACCCTCCTGTAGGTTTTCACTCCAACGCTGCTCCTGGAGAGCTACTCTCCTGTAGGTTTTCACTCCAACCCTGTTCCTGGAGAGCTACTCTCCTGTAGGTTTTCACTCCAACCAATACACAATCCACTCCAACTTGTAACTAACCTGATACAACTCATCATCCAGCAAATTATTAGAATCAGGTGCGCTAGATGAGGGTTGGAGCAAAAACCTACAGGACGGTAGCTCTCCAGGAACATGGTTGGAGAACCCTGCTCTACACACACACACACACACACACACACACACACACACACACACACACACACACGCACACACACACTTCCATCTACATCACCAAACTCAGGGGAGGTCGCCCCATCCCACCCACACCAGCCTCTGTCGTCTCCAGAGCTAACGTAAAAAACAGTTAACATACTTACCCCTCCAAAATGACAAGAACCTGTTGATGTGGCCATGGAGTGCTCCACCTCACCTGGGTAGGGGAGTCGGAGTGTGTGTGTGTGTGTGCTTGTGTGCATCTAAGCGAGTGTGTGACACGTGTCCGTCTATATGTCTAGTCTGTCCGTCTTTCTGTCTCGGTGTGTTGAAATACCATTATGATCCTTAGGAGTTTTTGATTATTTTAAATGTTGGATTATTGTGCACTTGTTGACATTTACTGCATTGATTGATAGGAACATAAGCAATTCGCTGCAGCCATAACACCTGCTAAACTGTGAACATGACCAATGAAGTTGAGTTGCTAGCTTGAATGTATTGCTGTACTGTCATTGGAACCATTTGTCTCTTGTTGTCGCAGAACCTGCCATACCACCAGGGGTCCCTACTTTGGGGAAGAGGACGGGAGCGACTACCATTTTGTCACGGAGGAAGACTTTCAGAACATGATTCACATGGTACATGTTTGAGATTGACTACGTTGCTGTGTGATTGCGCAGAATTACTGATCAACAAATCACCTTGCATCCGTTGTGTGATCAACATTAGCGATTCTGCCCCTCGCCTTGCTCAAACTGATCCCCTCAAACACACTGATAGTGTGTCAGTCTCAGATTAATTTAAATTCTTTCCGTTGGTAAAGATAAAACGTGAAGGTAAAACAATCCATGGTTAGCCCTGTCCATGACACCACATACATATTCATCGTACTTCAGAATTTAAATATACAGTGTCTTCAGAAAGTATTCAGATCCCTTGAGTTTTCCCACATTTTGCTACGTTACAACCTTACAAATCCTTAGAAATCTACACACAATACCCCATAATGACGCAGTGAAAACAGGTTTTGAGAATTTTTTGCAAATGTCAACAAAAAAACAAACATTTTTAAAGTAAGATTTACATAAATATTCAGACCCTTTGCTATGAGACTCGAAATTGAGCTCAGGTGCATCCTGTTTCCATTGATCATCCTTGAGATGTTTCTACAACTTGATTGGAGTCCACCTGTGGTAAATTCAATTAATTGAACATGATTTGGAAAAGCACACACCTGTCTATATAAGGTCCCACACTTGACAGTGCATATAAGAGAAAAAACTAAACCATGATGTCGAAGTAATTGTCCGTAGACCTCCGAGACAGGATTTTGTTGAGGCTCTGATTTGGTGAAGGGTACCAAAACATTTCTGCAGCATTGAAGGTCCCCAAGAACAAAATGGCCTCCATTATTCTTAAATGGAAGAAGTTTGGAACCACCAAGACTCTTCCTAGAGCTGGCCGCCAGCCAAACTGAGCAATCGGGGGAGAAGGGCCTTGGTCAGGGAGGTGACCAAGAACCAGATGGTCTCACTGACAGAGTTGTAGAGTTCCTCTGTGGAGACAACCATCTCTTCAGCACTCCACCAATCAGGCCTTTATGGTAGAGTGGCCAGACAGAAGCCACTCCTCAGTAAAAGGCACATGACAGCCCACATTTAGTTTGCCAAAAGGCACCCAAAGACTCTCAGACCATGAGAAACAAGATTATCTGGTTTGATGAAACCAAGATTGAACTCTTTGGCCTGAATGCCAAGTGTCATGTTTGGAGGAAACATGGCACCATCCCTACGCAGAAGCATGGTGGTGGCAGCATCATGCTGTGGGGATGTTTTTCAGCGGCAGGGACCGGGAGACTAGTCCGGATTGAGGCAAAGATGAACAGAGCAAAGTACAGAGATATCCTGGATGAAAACCTGCTCCAGAGCGCTCAGGACCTCAGACTGGGGCGAACGTTCACCTTCCAACAGGACAACGACCCTAAGCACACAGCCAAGACAACACAGGGGTGGCTTCGGGACAATGTCCATGAGTGGCCCAGCCAGAGCCCGGACTTGAACCCGATCGAACATCTCTGGAGAGACTTGAAAATCGCTGTGCAGCGATGCTCCACATCCAACCTGACAGAGCTTGAGAGGATCTGCAGAGAAGAATGGGAGAAACTCCCCAAATGAAGGTGTGCCAAGCTTGTAGCGTCATAACCAAGAAGACTCAGGCTGTAATCACTGCCAAAGGTGCTTCAACAAAGTACTGAGTAAAGGGTCTGAATACTAACACTACTGTTCAAAAGTTTGGGGTCACTTAGAAATGTCCTTGTTTTTTAAAGAAAAGCACATTTTTTGTCCATTAAAATAACATCAAATTTAGCAGAAATACAGTGTTGACATTTTTTATGTTGTAAATGAGTATTGTAGCTGGAAACGGCTGATTTTTTATGGAATATCTACATAGGCGTGCAGAGGCCCATTTTCAGCAACCACCACTCCAGTGTTCCAATGGCACGTTGTGTTAGCTAATCCAAGTTTATCATTTTAAAATGCTAATTGATCATTAGAAACTCCTTTTGCAATTATGTTAGCACAGCTGAAAACGGTGGTGTTGCTTAAAGAAGCAATAAAACTGGCCTTCTTTAGTCTAGTTGAGTATCTGGAGCATCAGCATTTGTGGGTTCAATTAAAGGCTCAAGATGGCCAGAAACCAAGACTTTCTTCTGAAACTTGTCAGTTGATTCTTGTTCTGAGAAATGAAGGCTCTTCCATGCGAGAAATTGCTAAGAAACTGAAGATCTGGTACAACGCTGTGTACTACTCCCTTCACAAAACAGCGCAAACTGGCTTTAACCAGAATAGAAAGAGTGGGAGGCCCCTGTGCACAACTGAGCAAGAGGACAAGTACATTAGAGTGTCTAGTTTGAGAAACAGACGCCTCACAAGTCCTCAACTGGCAGCTTCATTAAATAGTAACTGCAAAACACCAGTATCAACGTCAACAGTGAAGAGGCAACTCTGGGATGCTGGCCTTCTAGGCAGAGTTGCAAAGAAAAAGCCATATCTCAGACTGGCCAATAAAAATAAAATATTAAGATGGGCAAAAGAACACAGACACTGGACAGAGGAAGATTGGAAAAAAGTGTTCGGATCACAAAGAAGAACATTCGTGAGACGCAGAAAAAATGAAAAGATGCTGGAGGAGTGCTTGACACCATCTGTCAAGCATGGTGGAGGCAATGTGATGGTCTGGGGTTGCTTTGGTGGTGGTAAAGTGGGAGATTTGTACAGGGTAAAAGGGATCTTGGAAGAAGTAAGGCTATCACTCCATTTTGCAACTCCATGCCATACCCTGTGGATGGCGCTTAATTGGAGCCAATTTCCTCCTACAACAGGACAATGACCCAAAGCACAGCTCAAAACTATGCAATTACTATTTAGGGAAGAAGCAGTCAGCTGTCTATAATGGTGTGGCCATAATGGTGTGGCCTGCACAGTCACCGGATCTCAACCCTATTGAGCTGTTGTGGGAGCAGCTTGACCGTATGGTACGTAAGAAGGGCCCATCAAACCAATCCAATTTGTGGGAGGTGCTTCAGGAAGCTTGGGGTGAAATCTCTTCAGATTACCTCAACAAATTGACAACTAGAATGCCAAAGGTCTGCAAGGCTGTAATTGCTACAAATGGAGGGTTCTTTGACGAAAGCAAAGTTTGAAGGACACAATTATTATTTCAATAAAAATTCCTTATAACCTTGTCAACGTCTTGACTATATTTCCTATTCATTTTGCAACTCATTTCATGTATGTTGTCATGGAAAACAAGGACATTTCTAGGTGTTACCTCAAACCTTTGAACGGTAGTGTATGTAAATGTGATATTTCAGTTGTGTTTTTTTCATACATCTGCAAAAATTTCAAACAACCTGTTTTCTCTTTGTCATTATGGGGTATTGTGTGTAGACTGATTTAAATCAATTTTAGAATAAGGCTGTAACCTGACAAAATGTGGAAAAAGTCAAGGGTCAGCATACTTTCTGAAGGCACTGTTCATCCAGCCAGCAATTTATTTGTGCAAATGTGTGTAGCCTAGACTTGACAAGTCTTCTGGTTTTATTTTTGTAAGTAGTTCTCTTAACTCTAAAGGACAGTAAATAAATTATTATGTCATACTCAGTTATTGGCTACTTAAATATATTTCCTTATATCTAACATTTTTGACACTTCAAAGCACAAGAGTTATCACATATTCCCAAAGGAAGAACTCCTAGATATCCTACACGGGGGGGCCTGAGGTACTATAGAGTATGCCTGTCCGGCCACCTTTTTTTTTAACTTGAGGCCCATTCATTTGTCTTTCTAAAGGTAAATATGTAAGCGCCCTGGGCCCTTAATAAATAGAGATCTCTCTCACAGTGATATTAGGAGGAAACCCTTTGAAGTGGGGATCCTAACTGTGCACACTATAAAGTACAGAGGAAGGTTCTCAGGTGAAGTGGGGATCCTAACCATGCACACTCTAAAGTACAGAGGAAGGTTCTCAGGTGAAGTGGGGATCCTAACCATGCACACTCTAAAGTACAGAGGAAGGTTCTCAAGTGAAGTGGGGATCCTAACCATGCACACTCTAAAGTACAGAGGAAGGTTCTCAGGGGAAGTTCTTCAGACTGAAACCCTGATGAAGACTGCTTGCTGTGGAAACCTGGCCAGCTTTTCCTTTTCTTTAGACAGACTCCCTGGATCATTCAGACCGCATCAGACCAGTTCAGATGGAGACCCTTCCTCCCTTACCACATACATATATCACAGACTCCCTGGATCATTCAGACCACATCAGACCAGTTCAGATGGAGACGCTTCCTCCCTTACCACATACATATATCACAGACTCCCTGGATCATTCAGACCACGTCAGACCAGTTCAGATGGAGACAGAAACATACAGTGCATTCGGAAAGAATTCAGACCCCTTCCCTTTTCCACATTTTGTTACGTTACAGCCTTCTTCTTAAATGGATAAAATAAATCCTCATCAATCTACACACAATGCACTGAACATCCGACTCGTATGCCCAACCCCCCCCCCCCCCACACACACACACACACACACACACACAGCTCCATCCTGAAAATGGGCCTCAATCAGTAGGTCCTTGTGCTTGTTTTATTGTTCCAATTAGCCTGTCAACAGAGGAACGATAAGGGTGCTTTGTAATTTGGGCCTGATGGTTTCCAACCCTCTAATAAAAGTAGGGGGTGAAGTTAAGCACGACAAGTGTTGAGTTCCTGAGGGAGTCTCTCAATAGTCAGTAGGGCACAACTTATATCAGAACATCAACTAGAAATGTGATATCTAGAATGTGGGCATGAGAGCCTTACCAATTCTATGTGTTCCATTTCTATCTGAATATTGGGGAAAAGTGTAGCCTAACTTGAGAGTAGGCTACAGTCCTCAGAGCTGTCCGTAGTAGACGAGGGGTCAAAGGGAGCGGCTGTGTGAACTACAGGGTAGCAGGGTCAGGAGTTCACCTCACAGGTGGGGGACATTATAGCTGTGGTTGTTACTCTTCTCTGGACATAGCAGGGGTTGTGAAGGACCCATTAGGTCTATCGAAGACCACTTCCATTTTGGAATATGAATTTGACTCTTAACTAAGTAAATGTTGCATCCCACAATAGTTGACTGTCCCATTTTACAGCTTTCTGTTAACTTTTGTTTTCTCTCTTTTTGTCTCCCCCCGGTCTCCCTCTCTCCGTCTGTCTGTCTCTCCGTCTGTCTGTCTCTCTTTGTCTTCTCCCTCTGCTCCTCCATTCTCTGTCCTCTCTCTCTCAGGGTAAATTCCTCCAGACGATGCAGTATGCGGGCCACTGGTATGGTCTGTCTCGTGAGGCCATAGAAGATGTGGCCAGGGAAGGTCTGGCCTGCTGTGTGCACATGGAGCTGGAGGTGGGCATCAACACACACATTCACATAGCCCATCAGCATGACATTGAAAGGCTCATTTTCTCTGTACTGTTCTCCCAGGGCGTGTTCAGTCTGAAGAACAGCCACTTTGAGCCGCGTTACATCCTGATGATCCCCACAGACAAGGAGCAGTACGGCAGGCGGCTGAGGACCAGAGCCCTGTACACCCGGACCCAGATAGATACGGCTGTAGCCCGCGTGGATACATACGCCCTGATCAACAGAGAACGCCCAGTCTTCTTCGACAACGTCATCCCCTGTGGTACGTAGCTGATGATGATGCAGACCAGTATATAGAATATAGATATATAGGTATGCTGTGCCTTCAGAAAGTATTCATACCCCTTGACTTACTCCACATTTTGTTGTTTTACAGCCTGAATTCAAAATGTATTAAATATGTTTTTTTTACACACAATACCCCTTAATGACAAAGTCAAAACATGTTTTTAGAAGTGTGATTATGAAATATAGAAATATCTAATTTACACATGTATTCATACCCCTGAGTCAATACATGTTAGAATCAGCTTTGGCAGCGATTACAGCTGTGAGTCTTTGCACACCTGGATTGTACAATATTTACATTATAAAATTCTTCACACTCTGTAAAGTTGGTTTTTGATCTTTGCTTGACAGCCATTTTCAAGTCTTGCCATAGATTTTCAAGCTGATTGAGGTGAAAACTGTAACTAGGCCACTCAGGTACACACACCCCTTGACCTTTTCCACGTTTTGTTGTGTTACTGTCTGAATTTAAAGTGGATTCAATTCAGATTTTGTGTCACTGGCCTACATACATTATGGGGTATTGTGTGTAGAACAGTGACACAAAATCTGAATAGAATCTATTTGAAATTCAGGCTGTAATACAAGAAATGTGTAAAAAGTCAAGAGGTGTGAGTACTTTCTGAAGGCACTGCAGGTATATACACTGCTCAAAAAAATAAAGGGAACACTTAAACAACACAATGTAACTCCAAATCAATCACACTTCTGTGAAATCAAACTGTCCACTTAGGAAGCAACACTGATTGACAATCAATTTCACATGCTGTTGTGCAAATGGAATAGACAACAGGTGGAAATTATAGGCAATTAGCAAGACACCCCCAATAAAGGAGTGGTTCTGCAGGGGGTGACCACAGACCACTTCTCAGTTCCTATGCTTCCTGGCTGATGTTTTGGTCACTTTTGAATGCTGGCGGTGCTTTCACTCTATTGGTAGCATGAGACGGAGTCTACAACCCACACAAGTGGCTCAGGTAGTACAGCTCATCCAGGATGGCACATCAATGCGAGCTGTGGCAAGAAGGTTTGCTGTGTCTGTCAGCGTAGTGTCCAGAGCATGGAGGCGCTACCAGGAGACAGGCCAGTACATCAGGAGACGTGGAGGAGGCCGTAGGAGGGCAACAACCCAGCAGCAGGACCGCTACCTCCGCCTTTGTGCAAGGAGGAGCAAGAGGAGCACTGCCAGAGACCTGCAAAATGACCTCCAGCAGGCCACAAATGTGCATGTGTCTGCTCAAACGGTCAGAAACAGACTCCATGAGGGTGGTATGAGGGCCCGACGTCCACAGGTGGGGGTTGTGCGTACAGCCCAACACCGTGCAGGACGTTTGGAATTTGCCAGAGAACACCAAGATTGGCAAATTCGCCACTGGCGTCCTGTGCTCTTCACAGATGAAAGCAGGTTCACACTGAACACGTGACAGACGTGACAGAGTCTGGAGATGCCGTGGAGAACGTTCTGCTGCCTGCAACATCCTCCAGCATGACCGGTTTGGCGGTGGGTCAGTCATGGTGTGGGGTGGCATTTCTTTGGGGGGCCGCACAGCCCTCCATGTGCTCGCCAGAGGTAGCCTGACTGCCATTAGGTACCGAGATGAGATCCTCAGACCCCTTGTGAGACCATATGCTGGTGCGGTTGGCCCTGGGTTCCTCCTAATGCAAGACAATGCTAGACCTCATGTGGCTGGAGTGTGTCAGCAGTTCCTGCAAGAGGAAGGCATTGATGCTATGGACTGGCCGGCCCGTTCCCCAGACCTGAATCCAATTGAGCACATCTGGGACATCATGTCTCGCTCCATCCACCAACGCCACGTTGCACCACAGACTGTCCAGGAGTTGGCGGATGCTTTAGTCCAGGTCTGGGAGGAGATCCCTCAGGAGACCATCCGCCACCTCATCAGGAGCATGCCCAGGCGTTGTAGGGAGGTCATACAGGCACGTGGAGGCCACATACACTACTGAGCCTCATTTTGACTTGTTTTAGGGACATTACATCAAAGTTGGATCAGCCTGTAGTGTGGTTTTCCACTTTCATTTTGAGTGTGACTCCAAATCCAGACCTCCATGGGTTGATAAATTGGATTTACATTGATTATTGTTGTGTGATTTTGTTGTCAGCACATTCAACTATGTAAAGATAAAAGTATTTAATAAGATTATTTCATTCATTCAGATCTAGGATGTGTTATTTTAGTGTTCCCTTTATTTTTTTGAGCAGTGTATAATAGTACTTCAAATGGAAACTGTCTTCCACTTTGTTCCTGTATAACACAGAAACACACACACAGTACCAGTCAAAAGTTTGGACACAGCTACTCATTCAAGGGTATTTCTTTATTTTTACTATTTTCTACATTGTAGAATAATAGTGAAGACATCAAAACTATAAAATAACACTTCAGGTATCATGTAGTAACGATCTAAAATATATTTTGATTAGTTTTAGATTCTTCAAAGTAGACACCCTTTGCCTTGATGACAGCTTTTCACACTCTTGGTATTCTCTCAACCAGCTTCATGAGGAATGTTTTTCCAACAGTCTTGAAGGAGTTCCCACATGTGCTGAGCACTCGTTGGCTGCTTTTCCTTCACTCTGCGGTCCAACTCATCCCAAACCATCTCAATTGGGTTGAGGTTGGGTGATTGTGGAGGCCAGGTCATCTGATGCAGCACTCCATCACTCTCCTTGATCAAATAGCCCTTACCCAGCCTGGAGGTGTGTTTTGGGTCATTGTCCTGTTGAAAAATAAATGATAGTCCCACTAAGCGCAAACCAGATGGGATGGTGTATGGCTGGAGAATGCTGTGATAGCCATGCTGGTTAAGTGTGGCTTGAATTCTAAATAAATCACAGACGGTGTCACCAGCAAAACACCATCACATCTCCTCCTCCATCCTTCATGGTGGGAACCACACATGCAGAGATCATCCATTCACCTACTCTGCGTCTCACAAAGACAAGGTGGTTGGAACCAAAAACCTCAAATTTGGACTCATCAGACTGTAAATGTTGCGACAGTTCGTTTCTGGTAACAGAACAAAATAGTCAGCACATAGTGACTTCTGATTTAGCTGTACTTTAATTAATGCAAACACGTGCGTGGTATATGTGTGGTTCGTATATATACGGTCGCGCTGTTTTACCTCGCAGGGCAAAACAGAGAAGAGAGCGACACATCCTATTGTTCTCTCTTTTATACTGAGAGATATTTCCCGCTCAATGCTGGCCTGTCCGAGGGAGGAGGAGCGTGGTTTAAACTTGCTCCTCCTGTCGTCGGCGTGTAGGCTGATCCCAGCGTCGTGACGCACTTCCTGTTGCCGGTTGTAGTTCTTCTTGTCTTCAACAGTTGATTTACTCGTAGTTGATGTACTTAGCATAGCTTCCCCAGTATATTATAAAGGTTATGCATACAAATAGCCAGTTCAACCCTAACAAGACCAAAGGACAGATTTCCTCCGGTCTAATGTCCATTGCTTGTGTTTCTTGGCCCAAGCAAGTCTCTTCTTCTTATTGGTGTCCTTTATTAGTGGTTTCTTTGCAGCAATTTGACAATGAAGGCCTGATTCATGCAGTCTCCTCTGAACAGTTGATGTTGAGATGTGTCTGTTGCTTGAACTCTGTGAAGCATTTATTTGGGCTGCAATTTCTGAGGCTGGCACTGGAAGTCTGGAGCGTAGGGCTGGTACAACCCGTCCTGGTTGGATGCTCATTTTAGCCCGGCAAGTGCGTGGCGGTGGCACAGGACAAACTGGGCTGTGAAGGCGCACTGGCGACACAGTGCGTAGAGCCGGCGCAGGATATCCTGGACCGAGGAGACGCACCGGAGACCAGGAGCGCTGAGCCGGCACAATCCGTCCTGGCTGAATGCCCACTCTAGCCCGGCGCAGGCAACGAGCGCAACGGGCTGTGAATGCGCACTGGAGATACGGTGCAAAAAATGTTTTGGAGCTGCCTCTCGGGCTTCCGTTGTTGCCATGCTTATTCCTCGTAATGTCGCCGTTCTGCTCTCGCTGCTTCTATCTCCTCCTTCGGACGGCGATACTCCCCGGCCTGCCTCCAGGGTCCATTCCCGTCTAGGATTTCCTCCCAGGTCCATTCGTCCTGACCACGCTGCTTGGTCCTTTGGTGGTGGTTAGTTCTGTAATGGCTGTCGTCGGAATGAGACCAAAGCGCAGCGTGGAAAGTGTTCATGATGTTTTATTTTCACCAAAAAACACTCAAACAAAAATAACAAAAATGAAACGAAAGCGCACAGTTCTGTCAGGAACAGATACGAAACAGAAAACAACTAACCACAAAACACAGGTGGGAAAAGGCTGCCTAAGTATGATTCCCAATCAGAGACAACGATAGACAGCTGCCTCTGTTTGGGAACCATACTCGGCCAAAACAAAGAAATAGACAACATAGAATGCCCACCCCACATCACACCCTGACCTAACCAAACAGAGAACTAAAACGTCTCTTTAAGGTCAGGGAGTGACATGGTTTTAATGGTTCTTGTGATGGTTTTCACTCCATGCACCAACTAAAGCTTTCAGAGTTGACCTGTGTCCTACCATATAAAGAAACAAAAAATGTCTGGCCACAACCAAAGGTGCGTTCCTATTGAAACTACCTACAACTGTCCAGTGGAAATGTTACTGTTAAAAGTTCATGTTCTCTTACCCAAATAATGTTGTTGGCGTGTCCTTTATTCGTATTTGTGTCCAAAGCATAAATTAGAGAGAAAGAAAACCCCACCTCAAACTTGTATTTCAAACAGACCATTTAAAAAATGCTTGCTACTTCCTTACCGGCTAATATAGCCAATCAGTGGCCTACTCGCTTGAATATTTTTAATGACCGGTATACGCCCACACCATTCCAAACCAGAAAAGCTGCTTTTAACATACTTAATTACCATATTTTGGAAGGAAAACTATTTCACTCGTATTGTAATAAATGGTGGGTCATATTTCGGAGATATCTGGAAACGCTGGACAGTTACTTTAAGAGATTTATCTAAAGAATCTTATTTCTGGCGGGGTGTGTGTGTGTGTGTGTGTGTGTGTGTGTGTGTGTGTGTGTGTGTGTGTGTGGACACGACAGGGATGCGAAGAAAGATACGCAGACTTGCTGTACTAATGTATGGAGATTATTTTAATAGTGTGTGTGTGTTCAGATGAGCCAGTGGAGGCATACAGAACCCTGAGGCAGGTGGTGAAGGACTATCTGGGAGTGGAGGAGCAGGGAGGAGAGGACCAGAGCACCACAGACACCCCAGACAACACCTCCACGGGTGGGTGTGTGTTTGTGTGCATTACAGCACATATATGTGCGACCTAGTGTGTCATTAACGTGTCAGCATCTGTGACAGAGTTGAAGAGGGACTCCTTAGTGGACGAGGCGCCCCCAGCCCCCTCCACCAGGCCAGAGACAGTCTTTAAGTCCCACTCCGCTCCAGACATGGACCCCTCGGACCACAACTGTAGGAAGTACTACAACAAGGTCCAGGCCCAGCTCACCCCACAGAAGACCTCAGCAGTGAGTCACACACACACACACACACACACACACACACCCCCCCGTCAGTAGTCACCAACCCTGCACCTGGTCAACTATGGGATACAGGCTTTTGTTTCAGCCCAGCGCTAATTGTTTGATTCAACCAATCAAGGTCTTGGTGAACAGTTGATTAGTTGGATCTGACTGATCCAGTCCCGAGGAACCAGCTGTGTGCACTATCTGGCCAAACATTGATTCATCAACATAGTGTCAGGAAGAAAGAAAAAACAGCTGGACTGTATACCTGGAGGACAGGAGTCGTACACCTAGGGTCAGTAAGGCAGGGTATATTACAGGTAGTTTGGCAACCCTAGGTGAACCCCCTGTACCAAATCTATCTGCCTTGTGCTATTAATCACAATGATCTAGATCAGGGATACTCAACTCTGACCCCACGAGGTCCGGAGCCTGCTGGTTTTCTCTTCTTCCTGATCATTAATTGCTCACACCTGGTGTCCCAGGTCTAAATCAGTCCCTGATTAGAGGGGAACAATGTCAAACTGCAGTGGAACTGGCTCTGGTCCAGAGTTGAGGTTGAGGGATCTAGCCCAATCATCTGACTGATTGATATCAGGGTTGACATTGCTGAGCTAGATAACCTTATTCATCCACGCCAGTGTCATGTTTAAATACTGTATCTCTCTCTCTCTGGGCCGTAGGAGCTGGCCTCCATCCACAGACACAGCATCATGTTTAAATACTGTATCTCTCTCTCTGGGCCGTAGGAGCTGGCCTCCATCCACAGACACAGCATCATGTTTAAAAACTGTATCTCTCTCTCTCTGGGCCGTAGGAGCTGGCCTCCATCCACAGACACAGCATCATGTTTAAATACTGTATCTCTCTCTCTGGGCCGTAGGAGCTGGCCTCCATCCACAGATACAGAATCATGTTTAAATACTGTATCTCTCTCTCTGGGCCGTAGGAGCTGGCCTCCATCCACAGACACAGCGTCATGTTTAAATACTGTATCTCTCTCTCTGGGCCGTAGGAGCTGGCCTCCATCCACAGACAGTGTCATGTTTAAATACTGTATCTCTCTCTCTGGGCCGTAGGAGCTGGCCTCCATCCACAGACAGCGTCATGTTTAAATACTGTATCTCTTTCTCTCTGGGTCGTAGGAGCTGGCCTCCATCCACAGATACAGCGTCATGTTTAAATACTGTATCTCTCTCTCTGGGCCATAGGAGCTGGCCTCCATCCACAGATACAGCGTCATGTTTAAATACTGTATCTCTCTCTCTGGGCCGTAGGAGCTGGCCTCCATCCACAGATACAGTGTCATGTTTAAAAACTGTATCTCTCTCTCTGGGCCGTAGGAGCTGGCCTCCATCCACAGATACAGAATCATGTTTAAATACTGTATCTCTTTCTCTCTGGGCCGTAGGAGCTGGCCTCCATCCACAGATACAGCGTAATGTTTAAATACTGTATCTCTCTCTCTCTGGGCCGTAGGAGCTGGCCTCCATCCACAGCTACAGCGTCATGTTTAAATACTGTATCTCTCTCTCTCTGGGCCGTAGGAGCTGGCCTCCATCCACAGACACAGCATCATGTTTAAATACTGTATCTCTCTCTCTCTGGGCCGTAGGAGCTGGCCTCCATCCACAGATACAGCGTCATGTTTAAATACTGTATCTCTTTCTCTCTGGGCCGTAGGAGCTGGACTCCATCCACAGACACAGCATCATGTTTAAATACTGTATCTCTCTCTCGCTGGGCCGTAGGAGCTGGCCTCCATCCACAGATACAGCGTCATGTTTAAATACTGTATCTCTCTCTCTGGGCCGTAGGAGCTGGCCTCCATCCACAGACACAGCATCATGTTTAAATACTGTATCTCTCTCTCTCTGGGCCATAGGAGCTGGCCTCCATCCACAGACACAGAATCATGTTTAAATACTGTATCTCTCTCTCTGGGCCGTAGGAGCTGGCCTCCATCCACAGATACAGAATCATGTTTAAATACTGTATCTCTTTCTCTCTGGGCCATAGGAGCTGGCCTCCATCCACAGATACAGAATCATGTTTAAATACTGTATCTCTCTCTGTGGGCCGTAGGAGCTGGCCTCCATCCACAGATACAGAATCATGTTTAAATACTGTATCTCTCTCTCTGGGCCGTAGGAGCTGGCCTCCATCCACAGACACAGAATCATGTTTAAATACTGTATCTCTCTCTCTCTGGGCCGTAGGAGCTGGCCTCCATCCACAGATACAGCGTCATGTTTAAATACTGTATCTCTCTCTCTGGGCCGTAGGAGCTGGCCTCCATCCACAGACACAGCATCATGTTTAAATACTGTATCTCTCTCTCTCTGGGCCGTAGGAGCTGGCCTCCATCCACAGATACAGCGTCATGTTTAAATACTGTATCTCTCTCTCTGGGCCGTAGGAGCTGGCCTCCATCCACAGACACAGCATCATGTTTAAATACTGTATCTCTCTCTCTCTGGGCCATAGGAGCTGGCCTCCATCCACAGACACAGAATCATGTTTAAATACTGTATCTCTCTCTCTGGGCCGTAGGAGCTGGCCTCCATCCACAGATACAGAATCATGTTTAAATACTGTATCTCTTTCTCTCTGGGCCATAGGAGCTGGCCTCCATCCACAGATACAGAATCATGTTTAAAAACTGTATCTCTCTCTGTGGGCCGTAGGAGCTGGCCTCCATCCACAGATACAGAATCATGTTTAAATACTGTATCTCTTTCTCTCTGTGCCGTAGGAGCTGGCCTCCATCCACAGACACAGAGTCATGTTTAAATACTGTATCTCTCTCTCTCTGGGCCGTAGGAGCTGGCCTCCATCCACAGACACAGCGTCATGTTTAAATACTGTATCTCTCTCTCTCTGGGCCGTAGGAGCTGGCCTCCATCCACAGATACAGAGTCATGTTTAAATACTGTATCTCTCTCTCTGGGCCATAGGAGCTGGCCTCCATCCACAGACACAGAATCATGTTTAAATACTGTATCTCTCTCTCTGGGCCGTAGGAGCTGGCCTCCATCCACAGACACAGCATCATGTTTAAATACTGTATCTCTCTCTCTCTGGGCCGTAGGAGCTGGCCTCCATCCACAGACACAGCATCATGTTTAAATACTGTATCTCTTTCTCTCTGTGCCGTAGGAGCTGGCCTCCATCCACAGACACAGAGTCATGTTTAAATACTGTATCTCTCTCTCTCTGGGCCATAGGAGCTGGCCTCCATCCACAGACACAGCATCATGTTTAAATACTGTATCTCTCTCTCTCTGGGCCGTAGGAGCTGGCCTCCATCCACAGATACAGCGTCATGTTTAAATACTGTATCTCTCTCTCTCTGGGCCATAGGAGCTGGCCTCCATCCACAGACACAGAATCATGTTTAAATACTGTATCTCTCTCTCTGGGCCGTAGGAGCTGGCCTCCATCCACAGATACAGAATCATGTTTAAATACTGTATCTCTTTCTCTCTGGGCCATAGGAGCTGGCCTCCATCCACAGATACAGAATCATGTTTAAAAACTGTATCTCTCTCTGTGCCGTAGGAGCTGGACTCCATCCACAGATACAGAATCATGTTTAAATACTGTATCTATCTCTCTCTGTGCCGTAGGAGCTGGCCTCCATCCACAGACACAGAGTCATGTTTAAATACTGTATCTCTCTCTCTCTGGGCCGTAGGAGCTGGCCTCCATCCACAGATACAGCGTCATGTTTAAATACTGTATCTCTCTCTCTGGGCCGTAGGAGCTGGCCTCCATCCACAGATACAGAATCATGTTTAAATACTGTATCTCCTCTCTCTGGGCCATAGGAGCTGGCCTCCATCCACAGACACAGAATCATGTTTAAATACTGTATCTCTCTCTCTGGGCCGTAGGAGCTGGCCTCCATCCACAGACACAGCATCATGTTTAAATACTGTATCTCTCTCTCTCTGGGCCGTAGGAGCTGGCCTCCATCCACAGATACAGCGTCATGTTTAAATACTGTATCTCTCTCTCTCTGGGCCGTAGGAGCTGGCCTCCATCCACAGACACAGCATCATGTTTAAATACTGTATCTCTCTCTCTCTGGGCCGTAGGAGCTGGCCTCCATCCACAGATACAGCGTCATGTTTAAATACTGTATCCTCTCTCTCTGGGCTGTAGGAGCTGGCCTCCATCCACAGACAGCGTCATGTTTAAATACTGTATCTCTCTCTCTGGGCCGTAGGAGCTGGCCTCCATCCACAGACTCAGTGTCATGTTTAAATACTGTATCTCTCTCTCTCTGGGCCGTAGGAGCTGGCCTCCATCCACAGATACAGCATTATGTTTAAATACTGTATCTCTTTCTCTCTGGGCCATAGGAGCTGGCCTCCATCCACAGACACAGAATCATGTTTAAATACTGTATCTCTCTCTCTGGGCCGTAGGAGCTGGCCTCCATCCACAGATACAGCATCATGTTTAAATACTGTATCTCTTTCTCTCTGGACCATAGGAGCTGGCCTCCATCCACAGACACAGAATCATGTTTAAATACTGTATCTCTCTCTCTGGGCCGTAGGAGCTGGCCTCCATCCACAGATACAGAATCATGATTAAATACTGTATCTCTCTCTCTCTGTGCCGTAGGAGCTGGCCTCCATCCTCAGACGGCAGCAGCTGGTCAGAGAGGCTCTGATGGGGAAGAGTCCCAGAGCCTACACCCAGCTCTTCAAGAGGTACACTATACCCTACCACTCAGACTTGATTGGAGTGTACACTTCAAATCAACAGCTATTCTCGGCATCAACAGCCTCTCCTGTTGTCCTGATTGGCCACATTTGACCCTGATGTTGAAGTGGCAGGTTACAAGGTCATGTGGTAGAATGGTGTTGTATTGCATGCCAACAGCAGAGGGAGCTAGAGAAGTCATGGTGAAAAGGGTGTTTGTGCTTGCATGTGCATGTGTGCTTGCGTGTGCGTGTGGGGGGGGGGGCGTGTGGTGTGTGTGTGTGGTGTGTGTGTGTGTGTGGTGTGTGTGTGTGTGGTGTGTGTGTGTGTGTGTGTGTGTGTGTGTGTGTGTGTGTGGGGGGGGGGCCTCTCAGTTAGGACTCTAGGTTCTTCAAAGACTGATCGGCACGCCGCACCTCCGTGCTGAGGCCAATCAGCCATCTCCTCTCATGTTCCGACCCAGAGCTATTCTCTCTCTGGTGGACCTGCTCTCCAATGGACCGGAACTCATATGGTTCGGTAATCAGCTCTAACCACCAATAAGGGTGGTGGGTGTGTGTGTGTGGGTGGTAAAGTTCACCCCCGCTGCCATTCACACTCTTGCTGACAGGAGCTATACTCTGTCAAGTTCTGCATAATGTCTCATGTTTTACTGAGACTGTGTTTTCTGATGCATGTTGGGTAGGATGGTCACCTTCAGAATACAAACTGTGTGTGTTTATATTTTATGTTTAAGATGTTTATTGTGAGTGCTACGTCTTGCATCGCGCTCCGCTGCAATATCCTGCTGCTCCTGGCAACCTCATCACTGAGTCTCAGTTTAAAGTGATAGATTTCATATCAGGTGTTGTTTAGGTATAACGAACCTCTGCATATCACCAATGTGTTGCAGCTACAATCTCTTACCAAGCTAGTGACACTATCATGTTGACGCTATCATGTTATGACATGTTATGTGTAAGATTTATGTGTGTCTCCCAGGTGTGTTCACACAGCTCCATCATCATTGGCCTCTCAGACGCAGCGGGACCCCGCCCTCTCATCCCCCATGATGCCTAGAGCCAGCCATGATGGACAACACAACCACTCAGAGAATAACAGGTCTGTACCCAACACACACACACACACACACCCTATTATAGTCTCAACTTATATAGCCTCAACTATATCCACTGCTGTTGTATTTATATAGTATAGTCCTCTAGGGGACTGTCTAGCATCCACTGTAATGCTGATCTTTATTATTTTCTAATAGACTGAAACGTACCAACCTGCACAGTTCCAATCTATCTTATTATGATTGATCAAGAGCAGTGCACACACTTGTGTTAGTATTCACTGGCTGAACGTATGTACTAGTATTCACTGGCTGACCTTATGTACTAGTATTCACTGGCTGACCTTATGTAGTAGTATTCACTGGCTGAACGTATGTACTAGTATTCACTGGCTGACCTTATGTACTAGTATTCACTGGCTGACCTTATGTAGTAGTATTCACTGGCTGAACGTATGTACTAGTATTCACTGGCTGACCTTATGTACTAGTATTCACTGGCTGACCTTATGTATTAGTATTCACTGGCTGACCTTACATGTTAGTATTCACTGGCTGACCTTATGTAGTAGTATTCACTGGCTGAACGTATGTACTAGTATTCACTGGCTGACCTTATGTACTAGTATTCACTGGCTGACCTTATGTAGTAGTATTCACTGGCTGAACATATGTACTAGTATTCACTGACTGACCTTATGTATTAGTATTCACTGGCTGACCTTATGTATTAGTATTCACTGGCTGACCTTACATGTTAGTATTCACTGGCTGACCTTATGTATTAGTATTCACTGGCTGACCTTATGTACTAGTATTCACTGGCTGACCTTATGTAGTAGTATTCACTGGCTGACCTTATGTGTTAGTATTCACTGGCTGACCTTATGTATTAGTATTCACTGGCTGACCTTATGTACTAGTATTCACTGGCTGACCTTATGTAGTAGTATTCACTGGCTGACCTTATGTATTAGTATTCACTGGCTGACCTTACATGTTAGTATTCACTGGCTGACCTTATGTATTAGTATTCACTGGCTGACCTTATGTACTAGTATTCACTGGCTGACCTTATGTATTAGTATTCACTGGCTGACCTTACATGTTAGTATTCACTGGCTGACCTTATGTATTAGTATTCACTGGCTGACCTTATGTAGTAGTATTCACTGGCTGACCTTATGTAGTAGTATTCACTGGCTGACCTTATGTGTTAGTATTCACTGGCTGACCTTATGTATTAGTATTCACTGGCTGACCTTATGTATTAGTATTCACTGGCTGACCTTATGTATTAGTATTCACTGGCTGACCTTACATATTAGTATTCACTGGCTGACCTTATGTATTAGTATTCACTGGCTTACCTTATGTACTAGTATTCCCTGGCTGACCTTATGTGTTAGTATTCACTGGCTGACCTTATGTACTAGTATTGACTGGCTGACCCTATGTATTAGTATTCACTGGCTGACCTTATGTATTAGTATTCACTGGCTGACCTTACATGTTAGTATTCACTGGCTGACCTTATGTATTAGTATTCACTGGCTGACCTTATGTACTAGTATTCACTGGCTGACCTTATGTAGTAGTATTCACTGGCTGACCTTATGTAGTAGTATTCAATGGCTGACCTTATGTATTAGTATTCTATGGCAGACGTTATGTATTAGTATTCACTGGCTGACCTTACATGTTAGTATTCACTGGCTGACCTTATGTAGTAGTATTCACTGGCTGACCTTATGTGTTAGTATCCACTGGCTGACCTTATGTGTTAGTATTCACTGGCTGACCTTATGTACTAGTATTCACTGGCTGACCTTATGTAGTAGTATTCACTGGCTGAACGTATGTACTAGTATTCACTGGCAGACCTTATGTATTAGTATTCACTGGCTGACCTTACAAGTTAGTATTCACTGGCTGACCTTATGTAGTATTATTCACTGGCTGACCTTATGTACTAGTATTCACTGGCTGACCTTATGTACTAGTATTCACTGGCTGACCTTATGTGTTAGTATTCACTGGCTGAACGTATGTACTAGTATTCACTGGCAGACCTTATGTATTAGTATTCACCGGCTGAACTTACAAGTTAGTATTCACTGGCTGACCTTATGTAGTAGTATTCACTGGCTGACCTTATGTATTAGTATTCACTGGCTGACCTTATGTGTTAGTATTCACTGGCTGACCTTATGTAGTAGTATTCACTGGCTGACCTTATGTGTTAGTATTCACTGGCTGACCTTATGTAGTAGTATCCACTGGCTGACCTTATGTGTTAGTATTCACTGGCTGACCTTATGTACTAGTATTCACTGGCTGACCTTATGTAGTAGTATTCACTGGCTGACCTTATGTAGTAGTATTCACTCGCTGACCTTATGTAGTAGTATTCAATGGCTGACCTTATGTATTAGTATTCTATGGCAGACGTTATGTATTAGTATTCACTGGCTGACCTTACATGTTAGTATTCACTGGCTGACCTTATGTAGTAGTATTCACTGGCTGACCTTATGTGTTAGTATTCACTGGCTGACCTTATGTATTAGTATTCACTGGCTGACCTTATGTATTAGTATTCACTGGCTGACCTTACATGTTAGTATTCACTGGCTGACCTTATGTATTAGTATTCACTGGCTGACCATATGTAGTAGTATTCACTGGCTGAACTTATGTACTAGTATTCACTGGCTGACCTTATGTATTAATATTCACTGGCTGACCTTATGTATTAGTATTCACTGGCTGACCTTATGTATTAGTATTCAGTGGCTGACCTTATGTAGTAGTATTCACTGGCTGACCTTATGTACTAGTATTCACTGGCTGACCTTATGTGTTAGTATTCACTGGCTGAACGTATGTACTAGTATTCACTGGCAGACCTTATGTATTAGTATTCACTGGCTGACCTTACAAGTTAGTATTCACTGGCTGACCTTATGTAGTAGTATTCACTGGCTGACCTTATGTGTTAGTATCCACTGGCTGACCTTATGTGTTAGTATTCACTGGCTGACCTTATGTACTAGTATTCACTGGCTGACCTTATGTAGTAGTATTCACTGGCTGAACGTATGTACTAGTATTCACTGGCAGACCTTATGTATTAGTATTCACTGGCTGACCTTACAAGTTAGTATTCACTGGCTGACCTTATGTAGTATTATTCACTGGCTGACCTTATGTACTAGTATTCACTGGCTGACCTTATGTACTAGTATTCACTGGCTGACCTTATGTGTTAGTATTCACTGGCTGAACGTATGTACTAGTATTCACTGGCAGACCTTATGTATTAGTATTCACCGGCTGACCTTACAAGTTAGTATTCACTGGCTGACGTTATGTGTTAGTATTCACTGGCTGACCTTATGTAGTAGTATCCACTGGCTGACCTTATGTGTTAGTATTCACTGGCTGACCTTATGTACTAGTATTCACTGGCTGACCTTATGTAGTAGTATTCACTGGCTGACCTTATGTAGTAGTATTCACTGGCTGACCTTATGTAGTAGTATTCAATGGCTGACCTTATGTATTAGTATTCTATGGCAGACGTTATGTATTAGTATTCACTGGCTGACCTTACATGTTAGTATTCACTGGCTGACCTTATGTAGTAGTATTCACTGGCTGACCTTATGTGTTAGTATTCACTGGCTGACCTTATGTATTAGTATTCACTGGCTGACCTTATGTATTAGTATTCACTGGCTGACCTTACATGTTAGTATTCACTGGCTGACCTTATGTATTAGTATTCACTGGCTGACCATATGTAGTAGTATTCACTGGCTGAACTTATGTACTAGTATTCACTGGCTGACCTTATGTATTAATATTCACTGGCTGACCTTATGTATTAGTATTCACTGGCTGACCTTATGTATTAGTATTCACTGGCTGACCTTATGTGTTAGTATCCACTGGCTGACCTTATGTGTTAGTATTCACTGGCTGACCTTATGTACTAGTATTCACTGGCTGACCTTATGTAGTAGTATTCACTGGCTGAACGTATGTACTAGTATTCACTGGCAGACCTTATGTATTAGTATTCACTGGCTGACCTTACAAGTTACTATTCACTGGCTGACCTTATGTAGTATTATTCACTGGCTGACCTTATGTACTAGTATTCACTGGCTGACCTTATGTACTAGTATTCACTGGCTGACCTTATGTGTTAGTATTCACTGGCTGAACGTATGTACTAGTATTCACTGGCAGACCTTATGTATTAGTATTCACTGGCTGACCTTACAAGTTACTATTCACTGGCTGACCTTATGTAGTATTATTCACTGGCTGACCTTATGTACTAGTATTCACTGGCTGACCTTATGTACTAGTATTCACTGGCTGACCTTATGTGTTAGTATTCACTGGCTGAACGTATGTACTAGTATTCACTGGCAGACCTTATGTATTAGTATTCACCGGCTGACCTTACAAGTTAGTATTCACTGGCTGACCTTATGTAGTAGTATTCACTGGCTGACCTTATGTATTAGTATTCACTGGCTGACCTTATGTGTTAGTATTCACTGGCTGACCTTATGTAGTAGTATCCACTGGCTGACCTTATGTGTTAGTATTCACTGGCTGACCTTATGTACTAGTATTCACTGGCTGACCTTATGTAGTAGTATTCACTGGCTGACCTTATGTAGTAGTATTCACTGGCTGACCTTATGTAGTAGTATCCACTGGCTGACCTTATGTGTTAGTGTTCACTGGCTGACCTTATGTACTAGTATTCACTGGCTGACCTTATGTAGTAGTATTCACTGGCTGACCTTATGTAGTAGTATTCACTGGCTGACCTTATGTACTAGTATTCACTGGCTGACCTTATGTGTTAGTATTCACTGGCTGAACGTATGTACTAGTATTCACTGGCAGACCTTATGTATTAGTATTCACTGGCTGACCTTACAAGTTAGTATTCACTGGCTGACCTTATGTAGTAGTATTCACTGGCTGACCTTATGTGTTAGTATCCACTGGCTGACCTTATGTGTTAGTATTCACTGGCTGACCTTATGTACTAGTATTCACTGGCTGACCTTATGTAGTAGTATTCACTGGCTGAACGTATGTACTAGTATTCACTGGCAGACCTTATGTATTAGTATTCACTGGCTGACCTTACAAGTTAGTATTCACTGGCTGACCTTATGTAGTATTATTCACTGGCTGACCTTATGTACTAGTATTCACTGGCTGACCTTATGTACTAGTATTCACTGGCTGACCTTATGTGTTAGTATTCACTGGCTGAACGTATGTACTAGTATTCACTGGCAGACCTTATGTATTAGTATTCACCGGCTGACCTTACAAGTTAGTATTCACTGGCTGACGTTATGTGTTAGTATTCACTGGCTGACCTTATGTAGTAGTATCCACTGGCTGACCTTATGTGTTAGTATTCACTGGCTGACCTTATGTACTAGTATTCACTGGCTGACCTTATGTAGTAGTATTCACTGGCTGACCTTATGTAGTAGTATTCACTGGCTGACCTTATGTAGTAGTATTCAATGGCTGACCTTATGTATTAGTATTCTATGGCAGACGTTATGTATTAGTATTCACTGGCTGACCTTACATGTTAGTATTCACTGGCTGACCTTATGTAGTAGTATTCACTGGCTGACCTTATGTGTTAGTATTCACTGGCTGACCTTATGTATTAGTATTCACTGGCTGACCTTATGTATTAGTATTCACTGGCTGACCTTACATGTTAGTATTCACTGGCTGACCTTATGTATTAGTATTCACTGGCTGACCATATGTAGTAGTATTCACTGGCTGAACTTATGTACTAGTATTCACTGGCTGACCTTATGTATTAATATTCACTGGCTGACCTTATGTATTAGTATTCACTGGCTGACCTTATGTATTAGTATTCACTGGCTGACCTTATGTGTTAGTATCCACTGGCTGACCTTATGTGTTAGTATTCACTGGCTGACCTTATGTACTAGTATTCACTGGCTGACCTTATGTAGTAGTATTCACTGGCTGAACGTATGTACTAGTATTCACTGGCAGACCTTATGTATTAGTATTCACTGGCTGACCTTACAAGTTACTATTCACTGGCTGACCTTATGTAGTATTATTCACTGGCTGACCTTATGTACTAGTATTCACTGGCTGACCTTATGTACTAGTATTCACTGGCTGACCTTATGTGTTAGTATTCACTGGCTGAACGTATGTACTAGTATTCACTGGCAGACCTTATGTATTAGTATTCACTGGCTGACCTTACAAGTTACTATTCACTGGCTGACCTTATGTAGTATTATTCACTGGCTGACCTTATGTACTAGTATTCACTGGCTGACCTTATGTACTAGTATTCACTGGCTGACCTTATGTGTTAGTATTCACTGGCTGAACGTATGTACTAGTATTCACTGGCAGACCTTATGTATTAGTATTCACCGGCTGACCTTACAAGTTAGTATTCACTGGCTGACCTTATGTAGTAGTATTCACTGGCTGACCTTATGTATTAGTATTCACTGGCTGACCTTATGTGTTAGTATTCACTGGCTGACCTTATGTAGTAGTATCCACTGGCTGACCTTATGTGTTAGTATTCACTGGCTGACCTTATGTACTAGTATTCACTGGCTGACCTTATGTAGTAGTATTCACTGGCTGACCTTATGTAGTAGTATTCACTGGCTGACCTTATGTAGTAGTATCCACTGGCTGACCTTATGTGTTAGTGTTCACTGGCTGACCTTATGTACTAGTATTCACTGGCTGACCTTATGTAGTAGTATTCACTGGCTGACCTTATGTAGTAGTATTCACTGGCTGACCTTATGTACTAGTATTCACTGGCTGACCTTATGTACTAGTATTCACTGGCTGACCTTATGTGTTAGTATTCACTGGCTGACCTTATGTGTTAGTATTCACTGGCTGACCTTATGTGTTAGTATCCACTGGCTGACCTTATGTGTTAGTATTCACTGGCTGACCTTACATGTTAGTATTCACTGGCTGACCTTATGTAGTAGTATTCACTGGCTGACCTTATGTGTTAATATTCACTGGCTGACCTTATGTGTTAGTATTCACTGGCTGACCTTATGTATTAGTATTCACTGGCTGACCTTATGTGTTCAAGAGCTTCTTCTTTACTGAGTTCTCGGGTAACAACTCCACACGATCTGGGGGCAGGTCTCTGTACACCTAAACATTGATGGATATCTGTCCCTGCTAATGACTCCTCCTTGTGTACACTGGAATAACCACTAACACAGCTTATGACTTATACCGGGGAAATAAGCATTTCTATGTATACAGCATGTATGAGAGCTGGTCATTTATTAACGTAAAACCAACAGGGAGTACAGTGAGGGAAAAAAGTATTTGATCCCCTGCTGATTTTGTACGTTTGCCCACTGACAAAGAAATGATCAGTCTATAATTTTAATGGTAGGTTTATTTGAACAGTGAGAGACAGAATAACAACAAAAACATCCAGAAACACGCATGTCAAAAATGTTAGAAATTGATTTGCATTTTAATGAGGGAAATAAGTATTTGACCCCTCTGCAAAACATGACTTAGTACTTGGTGGCAAAACCCTTGTTGGCAATCACAGAGGTCAGACGTTTCTTGTTGTTGGCCACCAGGTTTGCACACATCTCAGGAGGGATTTTGTCCCACTCCTCTTTGCAGATCTTCTTCAAGTCATTAAGGTTTCGAGGCTGATGTTTGGCAACTCGAACCTTCAGCTCCCTCCACAGATTTTCTATGGGATTAAGGTCTGGAGACTGGCTAGGCCACTCCAGGACCTTAATGTGCTTCTTCTTGAGCCACTCTTTTGTTGCCTTGGCCGTGTGTTTTGGGTCACTGTCATGCTGGAATACCCATCCACGACCCATTTTCAATGCCCTGGCTGAGGGAAGGAGGTTCTCACCCAAGATTTGACGGTACATGGCCCCATCCATCGTCCCTTTGATGCGGTGAAGTTGTCCTGTCCCCTTAGCAGAAAAACACCCCCAAAGCATAATGTTTCCACCTCCATGTTTGACGGTGGGGATGGTGTTCTTGGGGTCATAGGCAGCATTCCTCCTCCTCCAAACACGGCGAGTTGAGTTGATGCCAAAGAGCTCCATTTTGGTCTCATCTGACCACAACACTTTCACCAGTTGTCCTCTGAGTCATTCAGATGTTCATTGGCAAACTTCAGACGGGCATGTATATGTGCTTTCTTGAGCAGGGGGACCTTGCGGGCGCTGCAGGATTTCAGTCCTTCACGGCGTAGTGTGTTACCAATTGTTTTCTTGGTGACTATGGTCCCAGCTGCCTTGAGATCATTGACAAGATCCTCCCGTGTAGTTCTGGGCTGATTCCTCACCGTTCTCATGATCATTGCAACTCCACAAGGTGAGATCTTGCATGGAGCCCCAGGCCGAGGGAGATTGACAGTTCTTTTGTGTTTCTTCCATTTGCGAATAATCGCACCAACTGTTGTCACCTTCTCACCAAGCTGCTTGGCGATGGTCTTGTAGCCCATTCCAGCCTTGTGTAGCTCTACAATCTTGTCCCTGACATCCTTGGAGTGCTCTTTGGTCTTGGCCATGGTGGAGAGTTTGGAATCTGATTGATTGATTGATTGCTTCTGTGGACAGATGTCTTTTATACAGGTAACAAGCTGAGATTAGGAGCACTCCCTTTAAGAGTGTGCTCCTAATCTCAGCTCGTTACCTGTATAAAAGACACCTGGGAGCCAGAAATATTTCTGATTGAGAGGGGGTCAAATACTTATTTCCCTCATTAAAATGCAAATCAATTTATAATATTTTTGACATGCGTTTTTCTGTTCAAATAAACCTACCATTAAAATTATAGACTGATCATTTCTTTGTCAGTGGGCAAACGTACAAAAAGTGGTTTTTGCCACTAAGTGGTTTTCTTACCTATTTTCTTGTGACCTGTAAAGTAGTGTTGTTATGCTTCTGATTTAGTTGAAATAGCTGTTCCAGCAACTCTATTTTACTGAATAACTTCTTTAATTGAATAGATCTTTCTAAAATCCTCCTCGTTGGCTTTGGATTTAAATATAGGCGTGGGAGGTGTTTTAGAATGTCCTTGGGTAGTCAGTTATTCATAGCAACCAATCCATTAAAAATCCAAGATGTTCAAAAGAATGATGAACCTATCCCAAGGCAAAGTCCATGGAATGACATACCTAACGACATACAGTGCATTCGGAAAGACTCCTTGACTTTTTCCACATTTTGTTACGATACAGCCTTCCTTATTCTAAAATTGATTACATATTTTATTTTTGTATCAATCTACACACAATAGCCCATAAAAAAACTTTTAGCTAATTTATTTAAAAAAAACATTTTTAAAACATACCTTATTTACATAAGTATTCAGACCCTTTGCTATGAGACTCGATATTGAGCTCAGAATCATCCTGTTTCAATTGATCATCCTTGATGTTTCTACAACTTGATTGGAGTCCACCAGGGGTAAATTTAATTGATTGGACATCATTTGGAAAGGCTCACATCTGTCTATATACAGTAAGGTCCCACAGTTGACAGTGCATGTCAGAGAAAAAAACCAAGCCATGAGGTGGAAGGAAGAGCTCAGAGACGAGTCACAGATCTGGAGAAGGGTACCAGAAAATGCATGCAGCATTGAAGGTCCCCAAGAACGCAGTGGCCTCCATCATTCTTAAATGGAAGAAGTTTGGAACCACCAAGACTCTCTTCCTAGAGCTGGCTGGATCGAGGCAAAGATGAACGGGGCAAAGTACAGAGAGATCCTTGATGAAAACCTGCTCCAGAGCGCTCAGGACCTCAGACTGGTGGCGAACGTTCACCTTCAAACAGGACAACGACCCTAAGCACACAGCCAAGACAACACAGGAGTGGCTTCGGGACAAGTCTCTGAATGTCCTTGAGTGGCCCAGCCAGACCCCGGACTTGAACCTGATCGAACATCTCTGAAGAGACCTGAAAATAGCTGTGCAGCAACGCTCCTCATCCAACCTGACTGAGCTTGAGAGGATCTGCAGAGAAGAATGGGAGAAACTCCCCAAATACAGGTGTGCCAACCTTGTAGCGTCATACTCAAGAAGTAATCGCTGCCAAGGTGCTTCAACAAAGTACTGAGTAATGGGTCTGAATACTTATGTAAATGTGATATTTTACATTTTTTATAAATTAGCAAAAATGGCCAAAAAACTGTTTTTGCTTTGTCATTATGAGGTATTGTGTGTAGATTGATGAGGGGAAAAAATATTGAATCAATTTTAGAATAAGGCTGTAATGTAACAAAATTTGTAAGAATTCAAGGGGTCAGAATTTTTTCCAAATGCATTGTACCTAATGACATGACCTCCATTAATTGGTACAAATTTAGCCCAGTTTTCATGGCTATAAAAGATCCCGAAGTCTGCATGCTTAGGCCAGTTTGCCTTCAACACAGACTGTCTGATACCACCTGTATGGGATATGTTTTACCTGTCTCTCTCTATGGGACATATTTGACGGAGGAGTGTCTTATCGCTGATGGCACTTTCCATCACTTTCTCTCCTCAAATATCTGGTTTCACAACAGAATATGTTCCTGACAGCCCTATGAGAAGGAGGGGTTGTGTCAGTGTGAGACTAGACTGGGACAGAGCCAACCTGCCAATGAGACTTTAATACTGTGTGTCAGGTTTCTACCAGTCTATCTACTGTAACAGTAATGTACATACACACACTTGGCAGCTCCATTGCTTTCTCCTTTTCACTTGTCTTTATTATTTCTCTGTGTCTCTCTCTCTGTCTATCTGTCTGTCTGTCTGTCTCTCTCTCGCTCTCTCTCTCTGTTTTACTCTCTCTCTCTGTTTTACTCTCTCTCTCTCTCTCTCTCTCTCTCTCCCTCCCTCCCTCTCTGTTTTACTCTCTCTCTCTCTCTCCCTCCCTCCCTCCCTCCCTCCCTCCCTCCTCCCTCCCTCCCTCTCTGTTTTACTCTCTCTCTCTCTCTCTCTGTTTTACTCTCTCTCGCTCTCTCTCTCTCTCTCTCTCTCTCTCTCCCTCCCTCTCTGTTTTACTCTCTCCCTCCCTCCCTCCCTCCCTCTCTGTTTTACTCTCTCTCTCTCTCTGTTTTACTCTCTCTCGCTCTCTCTCTCTCTCTCTCTCTCTCTCCCTCCCTCTCTGTTTTACTCTCTCTCTCTCTCTCCCTCCCTCCCTCCCTCTCTGTTTTACTCTCTCTCTCTCTCTCTGTTTTACTCTCTCTCGCTCTCTCTCTCTCTCTCTCCCTCCCTCCCTCCCTCTCTGTTTTACTCTCTCTCTCTCTCTCTGTTTTACTCTCTCTCGCTCTCTCTCTCTCTCCCCCTCCCTCCCTCCCTCTCGTTTTACTCTCTCTCTCTCTGCTCTCTCTCTCTCTCTCTCTCTCCCTCCCTCCCTCTCTGTTTTACTCTCTCTCTCTCTCTCCCTCCCTCCCTCTCTGTTTTACTCTCTCTCTCTCTCTCCCTCCCTCTCTGTTTTACTCTCTCTCTTCCTCTCTGTTTTACTCTTTCTCTCTCTCCTTTATTGTATTCCTTGTAATCCTCCTGGTTTCCTCTAAAACACATTCTTTATTTTTCTCCTCCATCTTGCCCTCTCTTGCGTTCTCTTCTTCTGTCTGTCTGTCTGTTTGTCTCTCTCTGTCTTCCCTTGTCTCTCTCTCTTTCTTCCCCTGTCTCTCTCTCTTCTTCCCCTGTCTCGCTCTGTCTTCCCCTGTCTCTCTCTCTCTCTGTCTTCCCCTGTCTCTCTCTCTCTGTCTTCGCCTGTCTCTCTCTCTCTGTCTTTCCCTGTCTCTCTCTCTCCCTGTCTCTCTCTCTCTCCCCCCTGGTATCAGCTCTGATGACTCCCGTGCTAGTTCTGGCCTGTCCATTCCCAGCTCAGCAGGGGCCTTCTCAGAGACAGCAGGGCCAGCCGGGTGTTCAGACCTGGGCTTGGACACCACCGTGGAGCCCCTGGATGTCTCCTCTCTGGGACACAACCTGGACATGCTGAAAGGTGACTCACCCTAGCTCAATCTCCTCTCGTTTTGACCAATGACTGGCTCCCTCTCTGTATCTGTCTCTGCCTTTCTTCATGTCTCTCTCTCTAGCAGGTGGACATTTTGTCATGACACTTATTGGGACTGGTTCTGATACCTTCCTCTACCTCATAGAACTGTGTTGGCTAGTCATCAATCTGTTTCTCTCTGTTCCCTCAATACCTTCTAGTGTGTTTATCTTGTTCTAGATGTATGATAATCTACAGTTGAAGTCGGAAGTTTACATACACTTAGGTTGGAGTCATTAAAACTCGTTTTACAACCACTCTACAGATTTCTTGTTAATAAACTATAGTTTTGGCAAGTCAGTTAGGACATCTACCCTGTGCATGACAAGTAATTTTTCCAACAATTGTTTACAGACAGATTATTTCACTTATAATTCACTGTATCACAATTCCAGTGGGTCAGAAGTTTACATACACAAAGTTGACTGTGCCTTTAAACAGCTTGGAAAATTCCAGAAAATGATGTCATGGCTTTAGAAGCTTCTGATAGGCTAAATGACATAATTGGAGTTAATTGGAGGTGTACCTGTGGATGTATTTCAAGGCTTACCTTCAAACTCAGTGCCTCTTTGCTTGACATTATGGGAAAATCAGAAGAAATCAGCCAAAATTGTAGACCTCCAGAAGTCTGGTTCATCCTTGGGAGCAATTTCCACACGCCTGAAGGTACCACGTTTATCTGTACAAACAATAGTACGCAAGTATAAACACCATGGGACCACGCTCAGGAAGGAGACGCGTTCTGTCTCCTAGAGATGTGAAAAGTGCAAATCAATCCCAGAACAACAGCAAAGGACCTTGTGAAGATGCTGCAGGAAACAGGTAAAAAAGTATCTATATCCACAGTAAAAAGAGTCCTATATCGACATAACCTGAAAGGCCGCTCAGCAAGGAAGAAGCCACTGCTCCAAATCCGCCATAAAAAGGCCAGACTATGGTTTACAACTGCACATGGGGACAAAGATCGTACTTTTTGGAGAAATGTCCTCTGGTCTGATGAAACAAAATTAGAACTGTTTGGCCATAATGACCATCGTTACGTTTGGAGGAAAAAGGGGGAGGCTTGCAATCCGAAGAACACCATCCCAGACGCGAAGCATGGGGTGGCAGCATCATGTTGTGGGGGTGCTTTGCTGCAGGAGGGACTGGTGCACTTCACAAAATAGATGGCATCATGAGGATGGAAAATTATGTGGATATATTGAAACAACATCTCAAGACATCAGTCAGGAAGTTAAAGCTTGGTCGCAAATGGGTCTTCCAAATTGACAATGACCCCAAGCATACTTCCAAAGTTGTGGCAAAATGGCTTAAGGACAACAAAGTCAAGGTATTGGAGTGACCATCACAAAGCACTGACCTCAATCCTATAGAAAATGTGTGGGCAGACCTGAAAAAGCGTGTGCGAGCAAGGAGGCCTACAAACCTGACTCAGTTACACCAGCTCTGTCAGGAGGAATGGGCCAAAATTCACCCAACTTTTTGTGGGAAGCTTGTGGAAGGCTACCCGAAACGATTGACCCAAGTTAAACAATTTGAAGGCAATGCTACCAAATACTAATTGAGTGTATGTAAACTTCTGACCACCTGGGAATGTTTTGAAATAAATAAAAGCTGAAATAAATAATTCTCATTCTTAAAATGAAGTGGTGATCCTAATTGACGTAAGACAGGGAATTTTTACTAGGATTAAATGTCAGGAATTGTGAAAAACTGAGTTTAAATGTATTTAGCTAAGGTGAATGTAAACCTCCGGCTTTAACTTTGTGTCAAATCGGATGGCCTGTTGTCCGGGCCTCTGGTAGTCTCTATGGGGCTGCCACAGGGTTGATTCTTGGGCCAACTCTTTTCTCTGTATACATCAATGATGTCGCACTTGCTGCTGGTGAGTCTCTGATCCACCTCTATGCAGACGACACCATTCTGTGTACTTCTGGCCCTTCTTTGGACACTGTGTTAACAACCCTCCAGACGAGCTTCAATGCCATACAACTCTCCGTCCGTGGCCTCCAACTGCTCTTAAATACAAGTAAAACTAAATGCATGCTCTTTAACCGATTGCTGGCTGCACCTGCGCGCCCGTCCAGCATCACTACTCTGGACGGTTCTGACTTAGAATATGTAGACAACTACAAATACCTAGGTGTCTGGTTAGACTGTAAGCTCTCCTTCCAGACCCACATTAAACATCTCCAATCCAAAGTTAAATCTAGAATTGGCTTCCTACTTCGCAACAAAGCATCCTTCACTCATGCTGCCAAACATATCCTCGTAAAACTGACCATCCTACCGATCCTCGACTTCGGCGATGTCATTTACAAAATAGCCTCCAATACCCTACTCAACAAACTGGATGCAGTCTATCACAGTGCCATCCATTTTGTCACCAAAGCCCCATATACTACCCACCACTGCGACCTGTACGCTCTCGTTCGCTGGCCCTCGCTTCATACTCGTCGCCAAACCCACTGGCTCCAGGTCATCTACAAGACCCTGCTAGGTAAAGTTCCCCCTTATCTCCGCTCACTGGTCACCATAGCAGCACCCACCTGTAGCACGCGCTCCAGCAGGTATAGTTCTCTGGTCACCCCCAAAGCCAATTCCTCCTTTGGCCGTCTCTCCTTCCAGTTCTCTGCTGCCAATGACTGGAACGAACTAAAAAATCTCTGAAACTGGAAACACTTATCTCCCTCACTAGCTTTACAGTGAGGGAAAAAAGTATTTGATCCCCTGCTGATTTTGTACGTTTGCCCACTGACAAAGAAATTATCATTCTATAATTTTAATGGTAGGTTTATTTGAACAGTGAGAGACAGAATAACAAAACAAAAATCCAGAAAAACACGTCAAAAATGTTATAAATTGATTTGCATTTTAATGAGGGAAATAAGTATTTGACCCCCTCTCAATCAGAAATATTTCTGGCTCCCAGGTGTCTTTTATACAGGTAACGAGCTGAGATTAGGAGCACACTCTTAAAGGGAGTGCTCCTAATCTCAGTTTGTTACCTGTATAAAAGACACCTGTCCACAGAAGCAATCAATCAGATTCCAAACTCTCCACCATGGCCAAGACCAAAGAGCTCTCCAAGGATGTCAGGGACAAGTTGTAGACCTACACAAGGCTGGAATGGGCTACAAGACCATCACCAAGCAGCTTGGTGAGAAGGTGACAACAGTTGGTGCGATTATTTGCAAATGGAATAAACACAAAAGAACTGTCAATCTCCCTCGGCCTGGGGCTCCATGCAAGATCTCACCTCGTGGAGTTGCAATGATCATGAGAACGGTGAGGAATCAGCCCAGAACTACACGGGAGGATCTTGTCAATGATCTCAAGGCAGCTGGGACCATAGTCACCAAGAAAACAATTGGTAACACACTACGCCGTGAAGGACTGAAATCCTGCAGCGCCCGCAAGGTCCCCCTGCTCAAGAAAGCACACATGCCCGTCTGAAGTTTGCCAATGAACATCTGAATGATTCAGAGGACAACTGGGTGAAAGTGTTGTGGTCAGATGAGATCAAAATGGAGCTCTTTGGCATCAACTCAACTCAACGTGTTTGGAGGAGGAATGCTGCCTATGACCCCAAGAACCCTATCCCCACCGTCAAACAAGGAGGTGGAAACATTATGCTTTGGGGGTGTTTTTCTGCTAAGGGGACAGGACAACTTCACCGCATCAAAGGGATGATGGACGGGGCCATGTACCGTCAAATCTTGGGTGAGAACCTTCTTCCCTCAGCCAGGGCATTGAAAATGGGTCGTGGATGGGTATTCCAGCATGACAATGACCCAAAACACACGGCCAAGGCAACAAAGGAGTGGCTCAAGAAGAAGCACATTAAGGTCCTGGAGTGGCCTAGCCAGTCTCCAGACCTTAATCCCATAGAAAATCTGTGGAGGGAGCTGGAGGTTCGAGTTGCCAAACGTCAGCTCGAAACCTTAATGACTTGGAGAAGATCTGCAAAGAGGAGTGGGACAAAATCCCTCCTGAGATGTGTGCAAACCTGGTGGCCAACTACAAGAAACGTCTGACCTCTGTGATTGCCAACAAGGGTTTTGCCACCAAGTACTAAGTCATGTTTTGCAGAGGGGTCAAATACTTATTTCCCTCATTAAAATGCAAATCAATTTATAACATTTTTGACATTTTTGTTGTTGTTATTCTGTCTCTCACTGTTCAAATAAACCTACCATTAAAATTATAGACTGATCATTTCTTTGTCAGTGGGCAAACATGTCAGTGTGCTCAAGGAAGCAGGAGGGTCGAAGTCAGGCGCAGGAGACACAAGTCCGTGAACACACGTAATTTTAATAAATAATCCACACGTTGCCAAGAAAACAGGTAAGGCAGGGCAAAGCAACACAAATTCCCAAATAACAGCCCGCACGCAGCGTAGGGACGCAGCCCAAAACACGCTGCCACAAAACCCACAGGCAGAGGGAAAAACACATGTACCTCAGGACAAACACCTGACGAAAAATAATCACGCACAAAGAACAACCTACACAGAACGACTAAATAACCCTCCCCCACTAATTAACTAATACTAAACAGGTGCCAACTAAACTAGACCTGACCAACAGAAAATAAAAGAGGATCGGTGGCAGCTAGTAGGCCGGCGACGACGACTGCCGAGCGCCGCCCGGGCGAGGAGGGGCGCCACCTTCCGTCGATGTTGTGACAAAACGTACAAAATCAGCAGGGGATCAAATACTTTTTTTCCCTCACTGTAAGCACCAGCTGTCAGAGCAGCTCACAGATCACTGCACCTGTACATAGCCCATCTATAATTTAGCCTAAACAACTACCACTTCCCCTACTGTATTTTGTATTTATTTATTTTGCTCATTTGCACCCCATTATTTCTATTTCTACTTTGCACTTTCTTCCACTACAAATCTACCATTCCAGTGTTTTAATTGCTATATTGTATTTACTTTGCCACCATGGCCTTTTTTTGCCTTTACCTCCCTTATCTCACCTCATTTGCTCACATTGTATATAGACTTATTTTTCTACTGTATTATTGACTGTATGTTTGTTTTACTCCATGTGTAACTCTGTATGTGTCGAACTCTGTATGTGTCGAACTGCTTTGCTTTTTCTTGGCCAGGTCGCAATTGTAAATGAGAACGTGTTCTCAACTTGCCTACCTGGTTAAGTAAAGGTGAAATAAAATAAAAACTGTATGTCTCCTCCCTAGATATACCGGTTATGGATCCTCTCTTTATATATGAAAAGCACACATCTTTCCAAGTATTAGTAACTCATTGGTTGTGTACTTGTTTCTTCCCCAGATCAAGTAGAATCTGGCCACACTCCTGATGCCCCTCGCCACGGCTCCGAGCTTCTCTCTCCGGGCGCCACCACGGCACGCCCAGGCTCCAACGCCAAACCCATCCTGCCACCTATCCTGTCCGGACGCAAGACCCCTGGACCCAGCCCTAGCCCCAAACCCTGAGACAGGAGAGAGAGGGAGAGGAGGGGGGTGTAGAGGTACAGGAGAGAGGGAGAGGAGGAGTGTAGAGGTACAGGAGAGATGAGGAGGAGTAAAGAGGTACCGAAAAGAGATAGAGGAGGAGTGAAGAGGTACAGAAAAGAGGAAGAGGAGGAGTGAAGAGGTACAGAAGAGTGGGAGAGGAGGAGGAGTGAAAAGGTACATGGGAGAGGAGGAGTGAAGAGGTACAGAAGAGAGGGAGAGGAGGAGTGAAGAGGTACAGAAGAGAGGAGGAGTGAAGAGGTACAGAAGAGAGGAAGAGTGAAGAGGTACAGAAGAGAGGGAGAGGAGGAGGAGGGGGAGTGAAGAGGTACAGAAAAGAGGTAGAGGAGGAGTGAAGAGGTACAGAAGAGTGGGAGAGGAGGAGGAGTGAAAAGGTACATGGGAGAGGAGGAGTGAAGAGGTACAGAAGAGAGGGAGAGGAGGAGTGAAGAGGTACAGAAGAGAGGAAGAGTGAAGAGGTACAGAAGAGAGGGAGAGGAGGAGGAGGAGGAGTGAAGAGGTACAGAAAAGAGGTAGAGGAGGAGTGAAGAGGTACAGAAGAGAGGGAGAGGAGGAGGAGTGAAAAGGTACATGGGAGAGGAAGAGTGAAGAGGTACTGAAGAGAGGGAGAGGAGGAGTGAAGAGGTACAGAAGAGAGGAAGAGTAGGAGTGAAAAGGTACATGAGAGAGGGAGAGGAGGAGTGTAGAGGTACAGGAGAGAGGGAGGGACAAGTAGATGCTCTTAAGAGTTGAAAGGTCACACACAGATTGAACAATGATGGACACATTCACCTGTGTGTTAGCTGGTCCAGATGGAGTCAATCATTCACTAATAATATAGTCACAGGATAGAATAATTGGAATGTAAGGACATTACACCAAATATAATGATTCCCTGCTTCAACTTGACTCAAACCGAAACATACATTATAATACATTTAGTCAATGGCATGTGCCAAACTCTTGACTTCTCAGTCTTGCTATTGGGCTCCCGAGTGGTGCAGCGATCACTGCATCTCAGTGCTAGAGGCGTCACTACAGACCCTGCTTCGATTCCAGGCTGTATCACAACCGGCCGTGATTGGGAGTCCCATAGGGCGGCGCACAATTGGCCCAGCGTCGTTAGGGTTTGGCCGGAGTAGGCCATCATTGTAAGTAAAAATTTGTTCTTAACTGTCTTGCCTAGTTAAATAAAGGTTAAAAAAATTAAATATTGACTACATAATCTATTGTTGTTGCTATAACCTGTACTGCAATGCAGAAAGATATCCTGGACAGTCACTCATTAATAAAGATGATTACAGTATAATAAGAGAGATAATTGAGCCGTTCTTCAATCGCTGCCAAAGGGTGAGTTATCTGTGTGTTCTGTTGCAGGGCTGGGTATCTACTGTATAAGGGTGAGTTATCTGTGTGTTCTGTTGTAGGGCAGGGCTGGGTATCTACTGTATAAGGGTGAGTTATCTGTGTGCTCTGTTGTAGGGCAGGGCTGGGTATCTACTGTATAAGGGTGAGTTATCTGTGTGTTCTGTTGTAGGGCAGGGCTGGGTATCTACTGTATAAGGGTGAGTTATCTGTGTGTTCTGTTGCAGGGCTGGGTATCTACTGTATAAGGGTGAGTTATCTGTGTGTTCTGTTGCAGGGCTGGGTATCTACTGTATAAGGGTGAGTTATCTGTGTGCTCTGTTGTAGGGCAGGGCTGGGTATCTACTGTATAAGGGTGAGTTATCTGTGTGTTCTGTTGTAGGGCAGGGCTGGGTATCTACTGTATAAGGGTGAGTTATCTGTGTGTTCTGTTGTGGCAGGGCTGGGTATCTACTGTATAAGGGTGAGTTATCTGTGTGTTCTGTTGTAGGGCTGGGTATCTACTGTATAAGGGTGAGTTATCTGTGTGTTCTGTTGTAGGGCTGGGTATCTACTGTATAAGGGTGAGTTA
Organism: Salmo salar; assembly: GCF_965601325.2. Lineage (NCBI taxonomy): Eukaryota > Metazoa > Chordata > Actinopteri > Salmoniformes > Salmonidae > Salmo > Salmo salar. The sequence continues at coordinate 68,952,053 of NC_138307.1, read as the reverse complement.
TCTGTGTGTTCTGTTGCAGGGCTGGGTATCTACTGTATAAGGGTGAGTTATCTGTGTGCTCTGTTGTAGGGCAGGGCTGGGTATCTACTGTATAAGGGTGAGTTATCTGTGTGTTCTGTTGTAGGGCTGGGTATCTACTGTATAAGGGTGAGTTATCTGTGTGTTCTGTTGCAGGGCTGGGTATCTACTGTATAAGGGTGAGTTATCTGTGTGCTCTGTTGTAGGGCAGGGCTGGGTATCTACTGTATAAGGGTGAGTTATCTGTGTGTTCTGTTGCAGGGCTGGGTATCTACTGTATAAGGGTGAGTTATCTGTGTGCTCTGTTGTAGGGCAGGGCTGGGTATCTACTGTATAAGGGTGAGTTATCTGTGTGTTCTGTTGTGGCAGGGCTGGGTATCTACTGTATAAGGGTGAGTTATCTGTGTGTTCTGTTGTAGGGCAGGGCTGGGTATCTACTGTATAAGGGTGAGTTATCTGTGTGTTCTGTTGTAGGGCTGGGTATCTACTGTATAAGGGTGAGTTATCTGTGTGTTCTGTTGTAGGGCTGGGTATCTACTGTATAAGGGTGAGTTATCTGTGTGTTCTGTTGTAGGGCAGGGCTGGGTATCTACTGTATAAGGGTGAGTTATCTGTGTGTTCTGTTGTAGGGCAGGGCTGGGTATCTACTGTATAAGGGTGAGTTATCTGTGTGTTCTGTTGTAGGGCAGGGCTGGGTATCTACTGTATAAGGGTGAGTTATCTGTGTGTTCTGTTGTAGGGCAGGGCTGGGTATCTACTGTATAAGGGTGAGTTATCTGTGTGTTCTGTTGTAGGGCAGGGCTGGGTATCTACTGTATAAGGGTGAGTTATCTGTGTGTTCTGTTGCAGGGCTGGGTATCTACTGTATAAGGGTGCGTTATCTGTGTGCTCTGTTGCAGGGCTGGGTATCTACTGTATAAGGGTGAGATATCTGTGTGCTCTGTTGCAGGGCTGGGTATCTACTGTATAAGGGCGAGTTATCTGTGTGTTCTGTTGTAGGGCTGGGTATCTACTGTATAAGGGTGAGTTATCTGTGTGCTCTGTTGTAGGGCAGGGCTGGGTCCCTACTGTATAAGGGCGAGTTATCTGTGTGTTCTGTTGCAGGGCTGGGTATCTACTGTATAAGGGTGAGTTATCTGTGTGCTCTGTTGCAGGGCTGGGTATCTACTGTATAAGGGCGAGTTATCTGTGTGTTCTGTTGTAGGGCTGGGTATCTACTGTATAAGGGTGAGTTATCTGTGTGTTCTGTTGTAGGGCAGGGCTGGGTATCTACTGTATAAGGGTGAGTTATCTGTGTGTTCTGTTGCAGGGCTGGGTATCTACTGTATAAGGGTGAGTTATCTGTGTGTTCTGTTGTAGGGCAGGGCTGGGTATCTACTGTATAAGGGTGAGTTATCTGTGTGCTCTGTTGTAGGGCAGGGCTGGGTATCTACTGTATAAGGGTGAGTTATCTGTGTGCTCTGTTGTAGGCAGGGCTGGGTATCTACTGTATAAGGGTGAGTTATCTGTGTGTTCTGTTGTAGGGCAGGGCTGGGTATCTACTGTATAAGGGTGAGTTATCTGTGTGTTCTGTTGTCGGGCTGGGTATCTACTGTGTAAGGGTGAGTATCTGTGTGTTCTGTTGAGGGCTGGGTATCTACTGTATAAGGGTGAGTTATCTGTGTGTTCTGTTGCAGGGCTGGGTATCTACTGTATAAGGGTGAGTTATCTGTGTGTTCTGTTGTAGGGCAGGGCTGGGTATCTACTGTATAAGGGTGAGTTATCTGTGTGCTCTGTTGTAGGGCAGGGCTGGGTATCTACTGTATAAGGGTGAGTTATCTGTGTGTTCTGTTGCAGGGCTGGGTATCTACTGTATAAGGGTGAGTTATCTGTGTGTTCTGTTGTAGGGCAGGGCTGGGTATCTACTGTATAAGGGTGAGTTATCTGTGTGTTCTGTTGTAGGGAGGGCTGGGTATCTACTGTATAAGGGTGAGTTATCTGTGTGTTCTGTTGCAGGGCTGGGTATCTACTGTATAAGGGTGAGTTATCTGTGTGCTCTGTTGCAGGGCTGGGTATCTACTGTATAAGGGTGAGTTATCTGTGTGTTCTGTTGCAGGGCTGGGTATCTACTGTATAAGGGTGAGTTATCTGTGTGTTCTGTTGTAGGGCAGGGCTGGGTATCTACTGTATAAGGGTGAGTTATCTGTGTGTTCTGTTGTAGGGCAGGGCTGGGTATCTACTGTATAAGGGTGAGTTATCTGTGTGCTCTGTTGCAGGGCTGGGTATCTACTGTATAAGGGTGAGTTATCTGTGTGTTCTGTTGTAGGGCTGGGTATCTACTGTATAAGGGTGAGTTATCTGTGTGTTCTGTTGTGGGCAGGGCTGGGTATCTACTGTATAAGGGTGAGTTATCTGTGTGTTCTGTTGCAGGGCTGGGTATCTACTGTATAAGGGTGAGTTATCTGTGTGTTCTGTTGTAGGGCAGGGCTGGGTATCTACTGTATAAGGGTGAGTTATCTGTGTGTTCTGTTGTAGGGCAGGGCTGGGTATCTACTGTATAAGGGTGAGTTATCTGTGTGCTCTGTTGTAGGCAGGGCTGGGTATCTACTGTATAAGGGTGAGTTATCTGTGTGTTCTGTTGTAGGGCAGGGCTGGGTATCTACTGTATAAGGGTGAGTTATCTGTGTGTTCTGTTGTAGGGCAGGGCTGGGTATCTACTGTATAAGGGTGAGTTATCTGTGTGTTCTGTTGTCAGGGCTGGGTATCTACTGTATAAGGGTGAGTTATCTGTGTGTTCTGTTGCAGGGCTGGGTATCTACTGTATAAGGGTGAGTTATCTGTGTGCTCTGTTGCAGGGCTGGGTATCTACTGTATAAGGGTGAGTTATCTGTGTGTTCTGTTGTAGGGCTGGGTATCTACTGTATAAGGGTGAGTTATCTGTGTGTTCTGTTGTAGGGCAGGGCTGGGTATCTACTGTATAAGGGTGAGTTATCTGTGTGTTCTGTTGCAGGGCTGGGTATCTACTGTATAAGGGTGAGATATCTGTGTGCTCTGTTGCAGGGCTGGGTATCTACTGTATAAGGGCGAGTTATCTGTGTGTTCTGTTGTAGGGCTGGGTATCTACTGTATAAGGGTGAGTTATCTGTGTGCTCTGTTGTAGGGCAGGGCTGGGTCCCTACTGTATAAGGGCGAGTTATCTGTGTGTTCTGTTGCAGGGCTGGGTATCTACTGTATAAGGGTGAGTTATCTGTGTGTTCTGTTGTAGGGCAGGGCTGGGTATCTACTGTATAAGGGTGAGTTATCTGTGTGCTCTGTTGTAGGGCAGGGCTGGGTATCTACTGTATAAGGGTGAGTTATCTGTGTGTTCTGTTGTAGGGCAGGGCTGGGTATCTACTGTATAAGGGTGAGTTATCTGTGTGCTCTGTTGTAGGGCAGGGCTGGTTATCTACTGTATAAGGGTGAGTTATCTGTGTGCTCTGTTGTAAGGCAGGGCTGGGTATCTACTGTATAAGGGTGAGTTATCTGTGTGTTCTGTTGTAGGGCAGGGCTGGGTATCTACTGTATAAGGGTGAGTTATCTGTGTGTTCTGTTGTGGGGCTGGGCTGGGTATCTACTGTGTAAGGGTGAGCTATCTGTGTGTTCTGTTGTAGGGCTGGGTATCTACTGTTTAAGTGTGAGTTATCTGTGTGTTCTGTTGCAGGGCAGGGCTGGGTATCTACTGTATAAGGGTGAGTTATCTGTGTGTTCTGTTGTAGGGCAGGGCTGGGTATCTACTGTATAAGGGTGAGTTATCTGTGTGCTCTGTTGTAGGGCAGGGCTGGGTATCTACTGTATAAGGGTGAGTTATCTGTGTGTTCTGCTGCAGGGCTGGGTATCTACTGTATAAGGGTGAGTTATCTGTGTGTTCTGTTGTAGGGCAGGGCTGGGTATCTACTGTATAAGGGTGAGTTATCTGTGTGTTCTGTTGTAGGGAAGGGCTGGGTATCTACTGTATAAGGGTGAGTTATCTGTGTGTTCTGTTGCAGGGCTGGGTATCTACTGTATAAGGGTGCGTTATCTGTGTGCTCTGTTGCAGGGCTGGGTATCTACTGTATAAGGGTGAGTTATCTGTGTGCTCTGTTGCAGGGCTGGGTATCTACTGTATAAGGGTGAGTTATCTGTGTGTTCTGTTGTAGGGCTGGGTATCTACTGTATAATGTGCCTTAAGGTTCCCACTGTAGTAGAGAGCTGATTCACCTAACCTAACCTAGCCATGCTTAGATACAGCCCCTTCACACACACACAGCCCCTTCACACACACACACACACACACACACACACCAAAGAGGTCTGTCCTCCATGTTATCTCTTAGCCCTTCATCTAGTATCACCACATTCAGAGTAGTGATATGGTATCATTTCCACTGACTCAGGGGTGATTAGAACTCTGACTGTGTAATAATCTCATCAAATTGAAAATGCTGCTATTATCTGGTCTTTTATGTGTCTGTTGTCAGGGTAATAAACAGTTCATCACTGACTCTGTATCTCTTGTTACTAGAATAAATCATATTCCCAGACATTTGAAGAGACAGACATGTATTAAACAGGCAAACTGTCAAATCTTGTATGTATACTTTTCTCTTAGCTGGATCTTTATTCCTTTCCTTCTATATATATATGTGTGTGTGTGTGTGTGTGTGTGTGTGTGTGTGTGTGTGTGTGTGTGTGTGTGTGTGTGTGGGGGGGGGGGGGGGGGGGGGGGGGGGGGGGGGGGGGGACACACCCCCTGGCCATCCATCACTGTGTTTCCAGATGTTGCAACCTTCTAATAATTCAGAGGCAGTTTCAGACAAGACAGCCACAATGCCTGAGGCCCCGGGCCTATCACCTACTTAAAGAGACGGTCTTCTCTCCCTAAACCAACACATGATCTTCCTCTTTTGAAGTGCACCACACCATATGGCTAGATGTTCAGTTCAGCAACGCCAATTCTCCCAGCCGATACTGATATCTGTTAGCGTGTGTCATGTAGCTGTCTGAGATGTTTCCCTTCCTTTATAACAGTCTGCCTGTCGCCGATGTCAGGCTGCATGTCACTCTGCATGTCAGTCAGTGTATCTGTACATCTCTTTGTCTGTCTGTCTGCCTCTCTATCAACATGTATTTCTGACTACTGATCTCTCTCTCCGTATAGAGAAATAAAGAATGTGGACTGTGTAGCCTTTAGAGAACCTAGACTGAGGCAATTTATCTCCAGGTCCATATATTATCTCCAGGTCCATATATTATCTCCAGGTCCATATATTCCCCCAGACAGTAACACCCAGACTCTTCCAATCATGGCGAGCTACTTCAACAGGACCAGGAAGAGAAACGTCACCCTCTTTCATCTAGACATAACTCCACGAGACAACAGAACTGTCCATGGTAGAAAAAGAGGAGATCATATTTGAAAGAAGAATCGTTCATAAATCTCTTATTTATGCACGGTAATGCTGCACAAGGTTGAAATAACAATTTTGGAAGTAATATGCAGAAAGGTTAATCAATTCTACAGCGAAAGGCAGGTTACTAAATGGTTGTAAACAGAGTCGGACTCACTGTAGTCTGTTTGAACTTCAGGTCTCTAGTCTAGACTATGAAGAATGCATTGGAGGCTGCTGAGGGGAGGACGGCTCATAATGGCTGGAATGGAGCGAATGGAATGGCATCAAACACAACGAAAGCATGTGTTTGATGTATTGATACCATTCCCTCCTACCGCTCCAGCCAATACCACGAGGCCATCCTCCCCAATTAAGGTGCCACCAACCTCCTTTGGAAGAATGTCTCTTAGAACTGACTAGACCTCTGTTATAAAGCACCATGTCTATATCTCACAGTACCAGCTCAGTACATCACAGTGGTTGAAGATGTTACCATGCTAGTGTCGCTATGTTAGCTGTATCTTACTGCATTGGCTCAACAGTGTGTTGCTGCATTGGTATCTCACTGCATTGGCTCAACATTATGTTGCTCCATTGGTGTCTCACTGCTTTGGCTCAACATTATGTTGCTGCATTGGTACAGTTGGAAGTTTACGTACACTTAGGTTGGAGTCATTAAAACTTGTTTTTCAACCACTCCACAAATGTATTGTTAACAAACTATAGTTTTGGCAAGTCGGTTAGGACATCTACTTTGTGCATGACACAAGTAATTTTTCCAACAATTGTTTCCAGACAGATTATTTCACTTATAATTCACAATTCCAGTGGGTCAGAAGTTTACATACACTAAGTTGACTGTGCCTTTAAACAGCTTGGAAAATTCCAGAAAATTATGTCATGGCTTTAGAAGCTTCTGATAGGCTAATTGACATAATTTGAGTCAATTGGAGGTGTACCTGTGGATGTATTTCAAGGCCTACCTTCAAACTCAGTGCCTCTTTGCTTGGCATCATGGGATAATAAAAATAAATCAGCCAAGACCTCAGAAAAACATTTGTAGACCTCCACAAGTCTGGTTCATCCTTGGGAGCAATTTCCAAATGCCTGAAGGTACCACATTCATCTATACAAACAATAGCACGCAAGTATAAACACCATGGGACCACGCAGCCGTCATACCGCTCAGGAAGGAAACGCGTTCTGTCTCCTAGAGATGAACGCACTTTGGTGCAAATCAATCCCAGAACAACAGCAAAGGACCTTGTGAAGATGCTGGAGGAAACAGCTGCAAAAGTATCTATATCCACAGTAAAACGAGTCCTCTATTGACATAACCTGAAAGGCCGCTCAGCTTGGAAGAAGCCTCTGCTCCAAAACCGCCATAAAAAAGACAGACTACGGTTTGCAACAGCACATAGGGACAAAGATTGTACTTTTTGGAGAAATGTCCTCTGGTCTGATGAAACAAAAATAGAACTGTTTGGCCATAATGACCATCATTATGTTTGGAGGAAAAAGGGGGAGGCTTGCAAGCCGAAGAACACCATCCCAGATGCGAAGCACGGGGTGGCAGCATCATGTGATGTGGGTGCTTCGCTGGAGGAGGGACTGGTGCACTTCACAAAATAGATGGCATCATGAGGACATCAGTCAGGAAGTTAAAGCTTGGTCGCAAATGGGTCTTCCAAATGGACAATGACCCCAAGCATACTTCCAAAGTTGTGGCAAAATGGCTTAAGGACAACAAAGTCAAGGTATTGGAGTGGCCATCACAAAGCCCTGACCTCAATCCTACAGAGAATGTGTGGGCAGAACTGAAAAAGCGTGTGTTAGCAAGGAGGCCTACAAACCTGACTCAGTTACACCAGCTCTGTCAAGAGGAATGGACCAAAATTCACCCAACTTATTGTGGGAAGCTTGTGGAAGGCTCCCTGAAATGTTTGACCCAAGTTAAACAAGTTAAGGCAATACTACCAAATACTAATGGAGTGTATATAAACTTCTGACCCACTGGGAATGTGATGAAAGAAATAAAAGCTGAAATAAATCATTCTCTCTACTATTATTCTGACATTTCACATTCTAAATTAAAGTGGTGATCGTAACTGACCTAAGACAGGGAATTTTTACTAGGATTAAATGTCTGGAATCGTGAAAAACTGAGTTTAAATGTATTTGGCTAAGGTGTATTGTAACGCCCTGGCCATAGAGAGGGTTTTTTGTTCTCTATTTTTGGTTAGGCCAGGGTGTGACACGGGTGGGCGTTCTATGTTCCGTTTTCTATGTTGGTGTATTACTTTGTTTCGGCCGTGTATGGCTCTCAATCAGGAACAGCTGTAGATCGTTGTTGCTGAATGAGAGTCATACATAAGCAGCCTGTTTTTCCTTTGGGGTTTGTGGGTGAACGTTTTCTGTTTAGTTTTACAACCTGAAAGAACTGTTGCTGGTCGTTTTTGGTTTATTTTGTAAGTGTTCATTTAGTCCATTAAAGTCTTTCAAGATTAACACATCCTCTGCTGCACCTTGGTCTCATTTTGACGACGGCCATTACAAATTCACCCACCATAAACGGACCAAGCAGCGTGAGAGGAAGGAGCAGAGGGTTCAGGATTCCTTGACGTGGGAGGAATTACTGGACGGAAAGGGACCATGGAGTCAAGCTGGGGAATATCGCCACACGAAAGAGGAGCTGGAGGCAGCGAAAGCTGAGAGGCTGTGGTATGAGGCAAGGGAGCGCAACAGGCACGAGAGGCAGCCCCCCAAAAAACATTTGGAGGGGGGCACATGGTAAGTGTGGCAGAGCCAGGATGGAATTCTGGGCCATCTTCCCGTGCTTACAGGAGGCAGCGTAGTACTGGTCAGGCACCGTGTTATACGGTAAAGCGCACGGTGTCCCCAGTACGCGTTGATAGCCCGGAACGCTACATGCCAGCCCCCCGCAAGTGCCATGCGAGAGTGGGCATCGAGCCAGGACGGATTGTGCCAGCTCAGCGCGTCTGGTCTCCAGTGCGGCGTTTCGGTCCAGGCTATCCTGCGCCAGCTCTGCGCACTGTGTCTCCAGGGCGCTGGGAGGGCTCAGTTCGTCCTATGCCTGCGCTCCGCCCGTGCCGGGCTAGAGTGGCCATTCAGCCTGGAGTGGGGTGTCAAGCCTACGCACCAGAACTCCAGTGCTCCCACACAGCCCAGTCTATCCTGTGCCTCCTCCTCGGACCAGGCCTCCAGTGGGTCTCCCCATCCTGGTCTATCCTGTGCCTCCTCCTCGGACCAGGCCTCCAGTGGGTCTCCCCGTAGCCACCATACTCTTTTCACCGTAGCTATCACACTCTTTTTACAGTAGCTATCATACTCTTTTCATCGTAGCTACCATACTCTTTTCACCGTAGCTATCATACTCTGAAGCATGCTACATGGCAGACCAATCCAAACTCATCTCTCAGCATGTCCAGCCCATCCATTATCTCAGCCAGTCACGGCTAGCGGGAAGGTTGCTGACTTTTTCCGTGGGTAAACCAACTAGGCTCATAATTTAACAATTTATTCATATTTACAGACAGCATACAAGTTTGTTGTTAAGACACATGAAAGTTCACATGTTCCAGAAGGCATTTCTGCCTTTTTACGTTCAAATGCCTGTGAAGTAGTGATGTGCCACACACACCTAGTTTCCTGAAACTAGTGACAAATGCTTTGCTTCTTGAAAGTCCAATATCTTAAAACCTTGACTCCTGACATGCAAAACATTTTGGGACTAAAGATAATTTTTGAGTAGATTTTTCCTTTAAATCACCTAGTTTATAGTAAGGTGGACAAAGCCATCACAACCTGTCACCATATCGCAAAGACCAGAGGCAGGAATCAATCATTTCTGCATTTGTTCCGTTTTTAAAGCAACTGGGAGAGATTATTAACTGATTCTGGGTCAGTTGTTTCAGCTAGTTCCCCTTAGTGGGGGAAGTGTGAATGTCCCATTAAAGGACCTTAAAGTTGTCATGAAAACCGTGGGAGGAGGAAGAAGGATGGTTTAGTAGGAAGAGAGCACGGATGGAAAATAGTCTGAAAGCACAATTATATTTTAGTGTTGGCTGTAAACTGTCTCATAAACACACATACACAGTGAGATACCCCTTGTGAATTGGATGACGAGACGTTTAGGACAATGTGCAAAACTTTCACTTTTATTCTTTTTTGTTCCAGGTCTCCTGGGAGATGCCTGTTTTCTCACACTAAAAGGCCAGCTATGTGATCTGGAATACCAAGTCAGAACTGAATGCATTCAACCAGAATGTGTCTTCCGCATTTAACCCAACCACTCTGAATAAGAGAGGTGTGGGGGGCTGCCTTATTCGACGTCCATGGCACTGTTGTTGTTATGGGATAACTGCCTTGCTCAAGGGCAGAACGGCACATTTTTCCACCTTGCCGACTCAGGGATTAGAACCAGCGACCTTTCGGTTACTGGCCCAATGCTCTTAACTGCCAGGCTACCTGCCGCTAGATACCTGCAGCAGATCCCAGATCAGTTACAGAGATGTGGGCTTAGGGTCAGGCTCAGGGTGTTTGAAGAACCGATACTGTATCAGAGTCTGTGACATACAGGCCACCAGGTGAAGACATAATGCCTATACTGTAGAATCACTTACGCTATAGGCTGGATATGTGTTAGTGGATCTGTTTGATCTGAGACCACATTCATGGAGTTGTCCTCTGACATGGTAGATTAAATCCTGTCACTGACTAAAGTAATACCAAAACCTATGGACTGTGGGAATGGTCATCCCTTGTGTACATCAAAACAAATCTATCTTTAGTGGAAATTAAAGTCAGAAAGAAGAAAATTCACCAACACGTACGTGCAAGCTCACACACACACACACACACACACACACACACACACACACACACACACTAATGGTCCCTGACCTAACCCAAGAGGCATACAATAAACCAGTGTGTGAAAGGCCTGGAACTGGTCCAACTCCACTGCTTTGTAAATCTCACATGTTAGGACTGGTTGTGGTTATTGCATATTTTTATTTAACGCTTAGTTTAAATCTTGATTGTATCCCAAAGGAATTTGCTCTCGAGGCCCTGGCTTGAGTTTCGAGCTTTAGGTTTTATTTGCTTTGGTGACACCATAATGTTTATTAATGCAGTGAACCAGGGGAAGCTCAGGACCCTCCCTGTGGTTGGTCTCACAAGGTTGCCTAAGATAAATGTGACACTGATTCTACCAACCAATATTTATTTGCTTTTTAAATCTTTCTCTCCGTGGATGCAGGTATTTAGCCAGGTTGAGGCAGTGATTTGATGAAGGCTATATAACTCTCTCTCTCTGTCTCTCTCTCTCTCTCTGTCTGTCTCTCTCTCTCTCTTCATTAACTCTGCAGTATGGTGTAGCTCTGCACCCAGTAACCATGACAACAGCACTGCACCACACTTCCCGTTCCCTCCTTGTAATACTGGAGAGAGAGAGAGAGAGAGAGAGAGAGAGAGAGAGAGAGAGAGAAAGAAAGGGCTAAAATGTTTGGCTCCTTACTGTGTTGCTCTAGCCACAGATTAATTCCCTGTCAACTCGCTGAAACAGTTTATTTTTTAATTAAGAGAATACTGTGTCTCCATCTCTTGCTCCTTTTCTCTCTCTCTTTCTCTCTCTCTCTTTCTGTCTCTCTCTCTTTCTCTGTCTCTCTCGCTCTCTCTGTCTGTCTCTCTGTCTCTCTGTCTCTCTATCTTTCTTTCTCTCTCTTTCTCTGTCTGTCTCTGTCTCTCTCTCTTTCGCTCTCTCTGTCTGTCTCTATGTCTCTCTCTCTCTCTCTCTCTGTCTCTCTCTTTCTCTGTCTCTCTCGCTCTCTCTGTCTGTCTCTCTCTGTCTCTCCATCTTTCTTTCTCTCTCTCTCTGTCTGTCTCTCTCTCTTTCTCTGTCTCTCTCGCTCTCTCTGTCTGTCTCTCTGTCTCTCTCTCTGTCTCTCTCTGTCTCTCTCTCTTTCTGTCTCTCTCGCTCTCTGTCTCCCACTCTATCTCTCTCTGTCTCTCTCTGTCTCTCTCTTTCTCTGTCTCTCTCTTTCTCTGTCTCTCTCGCTCTCTCTGTCTGTCTCTGTCTGTCTCTCTGTCTCTCTCTCTGTCTCTCTCTTTCTCCTTCTCTGTCTCTCTCGCTCTCTCTGTCTGTCTCTCTGTCTCTCTCTCTGTCTCTATCTTTCTTTCTCTCTCTCTCTGTCTCTCTCTCTTTCTGTCTCTCTCTCTCTCTGTCTCTGTCTCTCTCTCTCTGTCTCTCTCTCTCTCTCTTTCTCTCTCTTGCTTTCATCATCTCCTCTATAACTTGCCGTATCTTCTTCTCCCTTATTTTTTTCACTCCCCCACTTCTCTCTCACCTCTTTCTCTCTCTTTTATTCTCCCTTCTGTCTTTCCATCTCTTTCATCCCTCCCTTAATCTGCAATGGGTGGGTTTTTTGCCTAGTGTAATTAATGCTGCTACTTAAATAATGGAGTGCTAATGGCGTGTAATTACACTAATCAATATACTGTTAATGCTATGCCAGGGCTTGTTGCTATGATATACACAGTTAGTTTACTTTGAAGAGCTTTGTTCCTAAAGTAGATACCACAGCAACTGCTTTCCACTAAGAAAAATAACCTTGTCCTGTCCTCTTCAGTCTCATTGATTTGTAGCTAGCTGTAGCTAGATTTGTAGGGGCTCTTTAGAGAAAACAGTACCATGGATTAGGGTTTCTCCTGGCCCATAGATTTCCAGGCTGTATCACAACTGGCCGTGATTGGGAGTCCCATAGGGTGGTGCACAATTGGCCCAGCGTCGTCCGAGGTTGGCCGGTGTAGGCCGTCATTGTAAATAAGAATTTGTTCTTAACTGACTTGCCTAGTTAAATAAAATTAAAAATATTAATTTCAGGGTGAGGAATCCTCTAACATCAAATTGTAAAATCCGAATAACACTTTGTGACATCTGTTGATGTAAAAAGGCTTTATAAATAAACTTGATTGATTGATAAAATCCTGAACTTCCTCTTTAATACAGATTATGCATAATCCCACACATTACAATTGCTACTTTACTACCGCTCATTGTAGTCTTTGTAGGTGACCTCTCCAACAGCCACAGTGATCCTACCCCCACCTCTAGTCTAATGCACACCAGACCAGATACCATATGAATAGGAGCGAGACCTCTGCTTTGGCCTAAAGGCCATTTGCACGGCCCATAAAAAAGATTGGTGCTCTTTTTACAGTGGTGATTGATTTCTGATATACTGCAGCATCTGTGATGTTATTAGTTTAACATATATAATTGAGTGTTTCTTCCAGCTACTAACAGGAAGCACATGTTACGGGGAAGGTAGAGGTCACAATGAGGTTCTGTTCTACCTGGGTAGTGGGTGGGTACACACACACACACACACACACACACACACACACACAGTCTAGCCTACTAGAAACTGGGAAGAGACTACCATCGACTTAGTCTAGCCTGCTAGAAACTACCATGTACTTAGTCTAGCCTGATAGCAACTGGTAAGTTGGCTAGCTACTGGGAAGAGACTACCATGTACTTAGTCTAGCCTGATAGACATTTACATTTTAGTCATTTAGCAGACACTCTTATCCAGAGCGACTTACAGTAGTGAATGCATACATTTCATACATTTTTTTTTCCATACTGGTCCCCCGTGGGAATCAAACCCACAACCCTGGCATTGCAAACACCACGCTCTACCAACTGAGCCACACAGGACTGGGAAGCAACTGGGAAGTCTGCTAGAAACTGGGAAGAGACTACCATGTACTTAGTCTAGCCTGCTAGAAACTGGGAAGAGACTACCATGTACTTAGTCTAGCCTGCTAGAAACTGGGAAGTCTGCTAGAAACTGGGAAGAGACTACCATGTACTTAGTCTAGCCTGCTAGAAACTGGGAAGAGACTACCATGTACTTAGTCTAGCCTGCTAGAAACTGGGAAGTCTGCTAGAAACTGGGAAGAGACTACCATGTACTTAGTCTAGCCTGCTAGAAACTGGGAAGAGACTACCATGTACTTAGTCTAGCCTGCTAGAAACTGGGAAGTCTGCTAGAAACTGGGAAGAGACTACCATGTACTTAGTCTAGCCTGATAGCTACTGGGAAGTCTGCTAGAAACTGGGAAGAGACTACCATGTAGGTGAGGAACAGGCCTCTACATGCCCAGTGTAGCTGCTACTGCCCCCCTCAAGGCGGGCTGACCTGACCTGGGACTGGGGAGTGCTGGCCTCAGGGTGCAACTTCTCATCCTGAGGAGGAATTGGAGATGTGTTAGATTGTAGTTAAATTGAGGTCATTTAGTTGGGACCTGTACTGTATGATTATGTAGTGACACTGGTTTGTCACCCACTACCCTTCCTGATCCTTCCCTCTGTTCTCTCTCACCCCTTCCTGATCCTTCCCTCTGTTCTCTCTCACCCCTTCCTGATCCTTCCCTCTGTTCTCTCTCACCCCTTCCTGATCCTTCCCTCTGTTCTCCCTCACCCCTCCCTGATCCCTCTCTCTGTTCTCTCTCACCCCTTCCTGATCCTTCCCTCTGGTCTCTCTCACCCCTTCCTGATCCTTCCCTCTGGTCTCTCTCACCCCTTCCTGATCCTTCCCTCTGTTCTCCCTCACCCCTTCCTGATCCTTCCCTCTGTTCTCTCTCACCCCTTCCTGATCCTTCCCTCTGTTCTCTCTCACCCCTTCCTGATCCTTCCCTCTGTTCTCCCTCACCCCTTCCTGATCCTTCCCTCTGTTCTCCCTCACCCCTTCCTGATCCTTCCCTCTGTTCTCTCTCACCCCTTCCTGATCCTTCCCTCTGTTCTCCCTCACCCCTTCCTGATCCTTCCCTCTGTTCTCCCTCACCCCTCCCTGATCCCTCTCTCTGTTCTCTCTCACCCCTTCCTGATCCTTCCCTCTGTTCTCTCTCACCCCTTCCTGATCCTTCCCTCTGTTCTCCCTCACCCCTTCCTGATCCTTCCCTCTGTTCTCCCTCACCCCTTCCTGATCCTTCCCTCTGTTCTCTCTCACCCCTTCCTGATCCTTCCCTCTGTTCTCTCTCACCCCTTCCTGATCCTTCCCTCTGTTCTCCCTCACCCCTTCCTGATCCTTCCCTCTGTTCTCCCTCACCCCTTCCTGATCCTTCCCTCTGTTCTCTGTCTTTCTTTATCTCTCCTACATTTGTTGCCCTCCTGTTCCAGATGTTTTTCTCATCATTCTGTTTCTTCTCCGTCCTCCTCCCTCCTCATCCTCTGTAGCCCGCAGCCATCATTCCTCTGACGGCCTCCAGTTACGTGACCCTTTGTTGCCATGGTGACCTCTTGACCAACGGCCAGGTGAACTCTACCAACACACTTTGATCACTGTCTGTCTGCATCTGCATGCCTGGCTGGCTGCCTGCCTGCCTGCCTGTCTGCATGCCTGTCTGTCTGCATCTGCATGCCTGGCTGGCTGGCTGGCTGGCTGCCTGCCTGCCTGTCTGCATGCCTGTCTGTCTGCATCTGCATCTGCATGCCTGGCTGGCTGGCTGTGTGCATGCCTGTCTGTCTGTCTGCCTGTCCATTTGTCAATTTCTCATCTTTCTTTTCTCTCTTTCCCCTCTGTCATTTCTCTCTCTCTTTCTCTACCTCGCTCTCAATTCAATTTCATTTTAAGGGGCTTTATTGTCAGGGGAAACCTATGTTTACATTGCCAAAGCAAGTGAAATAGATAATAAACAAAAGTGAAATAAACAATAAAAATGAACAGTAAACATTACACTTGGAACACAGAAGTTCCAAAATAATAAAGACATTTCAAATGCCATATTGTGTCTATATACAGTGTTGTAATGATGTGCAAATTGTTAAAGTACAAAATGGAAAATAAATAAACATAAATATAGGTTGTATTTACAATGGTGTTTGTTCTTCACTGTTTCCCCTTTTCTTGTCTCACATCTTGCTGCAGTGATTGCACACTGTGGTATTACATCCAATAGATATGGGAGTATATCAACATTAGATTTTTTTTTTTTATTCTTTGTGGGTCTGTGTAATCTGAGGGAAATATGTGTCTCTAATATGGTCATACATTTGGCAGGAGGTTAGGAAGTGCAGCTCAGTTTCCACCTCATTTTGTGGGCAGTGTGCACATAGCCTGTCTTCTCTTGAGAGCCAGGTCTGCCTTCTGCGAACTTTCTCAATAGCAAGGCTATGCTTACTGAATCTGTACATAGTCAAAGATTTCCTTAATTTTGGGTCAGTCACAGTGGTCAGGTATTCTCCCACTGTGTACTCTTTGTTTAGGGCCAAATAGCATTCTAGTTTTATCAGGTTTTTGGAAAATTCTTTCCAATGTGTCAAGTAATTATCTTTTTGTTTTCTCATGATTTGGTTGGTTCTAATTGTGTTGCTGTCCTGGGGCTCTGTGGGGTCTGTTTGTGTTTGTGAACAGAGCCCCAGGACCAGCTTCCTTAGGGGGCTCTTCTCCAGGTTCATCTCTCTGTAGGTGATGGCTTTGTTATGAAGGTTTGGGAATCACTTCCTTTTAGGTGGTTGTAGAATTTAATGGCTCTTTTCTGGATTTTGATAATTAGCAGATATCGGCCTAATTCTGCTCTGCATGCGTTATTTGGTGTTTTACGTTGTACACAGAGGATGTTTTTGCAGAATTCTGCATGCACAGTCTCAATTTGCTGTTTGTCCCGTTTTGTGAATTCTTGGTTGGTGAGCGGACCCCAGACCTCACAACCACAAAGAGCAATGGGTTCTATAACTGATTCAAGTATTTTTAGCCAGATCCAAATTGGTATGTCGAATTTTATGTTCCTTTTGATGTCATAGAAGGCCCTACTTGCCTTGTCTCTCAGATTGTTCACAGCTTTGTGGAAGTTACCTGTGGCACTGATGTTTAGGCCAAGGTATGTATCATTTTTTGGGTGCTCTAGAGCAACGGTGTCTAGATGGAATTTGAATTCGTGGTCCTGGCAACTGGACCTTTTTTGGAACACCATTTTTTTTGTCTTACTGAGATTTACTGTCAGGTCCCAGATCTGACAGAATCTGTGCAGAAGATCTAGGTGCTGCTGTAGGCCCTCCTTGGTTGGGGAGAGAAGCACCAGATCATCAGCAAACAGTGGACATTTGAGTTCAGATTCTAGTAGGGTGAGGCCTGGTGCTGCAGACTGTTCCAGTGCCCTCGCTAATTCGTTGATATACATATATGTTGAAGAGGGTGGGGCTTAAGCTGCATCCCTATCTCACCCCCTGGATTTTATAATGTTGTATATTTTTCCCCCAACACCACTTTCCATCCATTTGTATAGTTGGCCTGTCACGTCCTGACCAGTAAAGTGGTCATTTGTCATTGTAATATGGTCAGGGCGTGGCAGGGGGTGTTGTTTTTGTGTGTTTTGGGGTTGGTTTATTTAGAGGGGATTTGTTCTAGTTTTCATTTTCTATGTTCGTTTTCTATGTGTGGCCGAGTATGGTTTCCAATCAGAGGCAGGTGTCTTTCGTTGTCTCTGATTGGAAGCCATACTTAGGCATCCCTTTTTTCCTTTGGGTTTGTGGGTGGTTGTTTTCTGTATAGCCGTTTGTTTATTTTGTTTGAGTGTTCTCTTTAAATGAAGAAGGAAGATGAGCACTATACCCGCTGCGCCTTGGTCTGTCCCTTACGACGCTTATGACAAGGCCCTCATGCCAAATTGAGTCGAAAGCTTTTTTGAAATCAACAAAGCTTGAGAAGACTTTGCCTTTTTTGGTTTGTTTGTTTGTCAATTCGGGTATGCAGGGTGAATACGTGGTCTGTCATACGGTATTCTGGTAAAAAGACAATTTTACATTTGCTTAGTACATTGTTTTCACTGAGGAAATGTACGAGTCTGCTGTTAATGATAATGCAGAGGATTTTCCCAAGGTTGCTGTTGACACATATCCCACGGTAGTTATTGGGGTCAACTTTGTCTCCACACTCTTACAAATATTGGGGAAGATGCCAGAGCTGAGGATGATGTTAAACAGTTTATGTATAGCCAATTGGAATATCTGGTCTGTATATTTTATCATTTCATTTAGGATACCATCAGCCTCACAGGCCTTTTTGGGTTGGACGGTTTGTATTTTGTCCTGTAGTTCATTCAATGTAATTGGAGAATCCAGTGGCTTCTGGTAGTCTTTAATAGTTTATTATAAGATTTGTATTTGATCATGTATATGTTTTTGCTGTTTGTTCTTTGTTATATTGCCAAAAAGATTGGAGAAGTGGTTTATCCATATATCTCCATTTTGGATAGACAACTCTTTGTGTTGTTTGTTTACAGTTTTCCAATTTTCCCAGAAATATTTAGATTCTATGGATTCTTCAATTACATTGAGCTGATTTCTGACATGTTGTTCCTTCTTTTTCCTTAGTGTATTTCTGTATTGTTTTAGTGATTCACCATAGTGAAGGTGTAGGCTCAAGTTTTCTGGGTCTCTATGTTTTTGGTTGCGTAGGTTTCTCAATTTCTTTCTTAGGTTTTTGCATTCTTCATCAAACCATTTGTCATTGTTGTTAATTTTCTTTGGTTGTCTGCTTGAAATGTTTAGATTTTATAGGGAAGCTGAGAGGTCAAATACACTCTTTAGGTTTTCTATTGCCAAGTTTACAACTTCACTATGACAGTGAAACATTTTGTCCAGGAAAAGTTGGGATTACTGCCTTGTAGAGGTGGACCTGGTCGTAAAGGCTGTTCATGTCCAGGGTGGAGTTGTGGGCCAGGTACACATTAGGTTTTGTTATTTAATTGTTTTTTGGTTGATTTCCACACAGCTTTTTTTTTCTTCATCTATAGCATTTCTTAATATTATTCAGTTCCTTTGGCTTTGATGCCTCATCATTGAGCAAAGCTCTGTCAAGTAGTGTGATTTTGCTGTGATCTGAAAGGGGTGTCAGTGGATTGACTGTGAACGCTCTGCGAGACTCTGGGTTGAGGTCAGTGATAAAGTAGTCTACAGTACTACTGCCAAGAGATGAGCTATAGGCGTACCTACCATAGGAGTCCCCTTGAAGCCTACCATTGACTATGTACATGCACAGCGTCCGACAGAGCTGCAGGAGTTGTCCTGTTTTTGTTTGTTATGTTGTCATATTTGTGTCTAGGGGGGCATATGAGGGAGGGAATGCTGTCACCTCCAGGTCGGTGTTTGTCCCCCTGTGTGCTGAGGGTGCCATGTTTTGTCCAGTTCTGGCATTTAGGTCACAACAGACTAGTACATGTCCCTGGGCCTGGAAATGGTTGATCTCCCCCTCTAGGATGGATAAGCTGTCATCGTTAAAGTATGGGGATTCTACTGGGGGGATATAGGTAGCACACAGGAGGACATTTGTCTCTGTTGAGATCATTTCTAGACAGATGTCAAATGTTCCTGTTTTGACTAATTGAATAGAGTGGGTTAGGTCTGCTCTATACCAAATTAGCATTCCCCCTGAGTCTCTTCCCTGTTTCACACCTGGTAGTTCGGTAGATGGGACTACCAGATCTCTAACCTAGAGGGCAACCCGTGGGTCCTTCTCCTCTATACCATGTTTCTTGTAGAATGACAATGTCTGTATTTCCAATTTCTTTGAAGTCTGGGTTTCTGCTCTTTAGGCCAAAGGCAGATGACCTCAGGCCTTGTATATTCCAGGATGACATAGTAAAAGCTTTGTGTTCCATAGTGTCTAGTGTTATTTTTGTGTGGTTTAGGCCCGGACCATCACAGTAGGTGTGAGCAGAGCATGTTGAACATATGATACATACCTCTTAGGTCACAGGATGGGGCTAGGGGGGGGTGTAATATTGGGGGTTGGGCCTGTTGCTCTGCTTACGGCCTGGGCATATGTCCTGCTGTCATGTTAAGGTCCTTGCCGCAGGGGCGGGGGGCATGGTGTGGGCAGAAGGGGCATAGGTCTGATATGGGGGGGCCTATATCGAGTGTGGCCAGGGTTTGCTTGGGGTGGTCTCAGCTGGTTGGGGTGTGGCTGGTGATGCTGTGGTCCGGGTGTAGGTCCTCTTGGTGTGGGTTCTCTCGGTGTAGGTCCTTCAGAAGGGGGTCTTACAGGTCTGGGAGGGTGACTCGCTGGTCTGGGCGGGGTGTCCTTCGCTCTGTTGCTCCTGTATGAGGTGCTGGGGCTACGGTTGCGGGTGACGTCCTTTAGGGTCCTGGCAAAAGTTGGGATTACTGCCTTGTCTTGTGAAATGCTTGCATTCACCCTCTCTCTCTCACTCTTTCTCTCTCCTTCTCTGTCTCTGTCTCTCGCTTTCCTCTACCCTCCCTCTCTTCCCTCTCTCTGCCTCCAGGTTATTCTTATGTCCCTCCCCTCTCTCCCCCTCCTGCTTTGGTTGTTAATAGCAGCCCATTCTCCACCTCTCATTTCCCAGGAGTTATCTCCCTGAAGAGAAGAGTCCACTGCTGCACAACTGTCTGTTTGGGCTCTTTATATTAACAGCTCTGTGTTTACCTCTTGGAGAGAGGCTGTGAGATGCTCCAACCGTTCAAAGGATCATTGTCTGTGGTCTCTGACGGAGATCTGCATATTAAATTAGATTAGACCAAAGCCACATTTCAAAGGCAGGATAATGGAGTGTAACATTTTGAAGTGCCCTGAGGGCCGTTATGGGTGGGATGGGCAGGTGATTGCGAGGTCAGAGGTTAGATAGCAATATGGAGCTGGCGGTAGTGAAAACCCCATGTGTGCCGCTTGAAACACTTCCTCCCGAAACATATGGAAGGCTGTCTGCACTTTTTCACCCTAGTCAAGCTCTGATGAGCTAGATCTGTTTACCCATAGATTGAAGGTGTGGTGGGAGGGAGGATGTGTTTGTGTGTGTGTGTGTGTGTGTGTGCGTACGCGCATGCATGTTTGTGTGTGTTTGCGTATGGCAGATGGATGGGAATTAGTGTGTAACATTACAGTACGTGTGTGCATGTTTGTGCATGCGAATACTCTTGTGTATGCATGCACAGACGTGTGTGTGTGTGTGTGTGTACACGCATGCATGTTTGTATGTGTTTGCGTATGGCAGAGCGATGGGAATTAGTGTGTGACATTACAGTACGTGTGTGTTTGTGCACGTGTGTGTGTGTGTGTGTGTGTGTGTGTGTGTGTGTGTGGGCACATACAATTGTACGTTTAAAAGACAAGTCTTCACCTCTTCACTCCTCAAGACTACTCAGTTCTTCTGTAGAGTGTCACACGATGCACAGAGACCTGCTGACCTGCTGAGGGGAAACAGTAGACCTGTCCCTGCCTGTCCCTGCCTGATGGGCCAATGGGAGAGATGAGACCGGTAACCACATTCCACTCAGCTTATGAAACATGGAGAGGGTTTTGATATTTAATAACACATAAATCGAGGCCAGTGTTCAAATTAGTGATGTCTTTCTCTCTGTCTCTCTCTCCGTCTCCCTCTCCGTCTCCCTCTCTCTCTGTCTGTCTCGCTCTCTCTCCATCTCTCTCTGTCTCTCGCTCTCGTTCTGTCTGTCTCGCTCTGTCTCTGTCTCTGTCTATCTCTCGCTCTCTGTGTGTCTCTGTCTCTCTCTGTCTCTCTCTCTCTGTCTGTCTCGCTCTGTCTCCGTCTCTCTGTCTGTATATCTCTCGCTCTCTGTGTGTCTCTCTTTCTCGCTCCCTCTGTCTGTCTCTCTGTCACTCTTTCTCTCTCTGTTTTTGTCTGTCTGCCAGCATCAGAGCAGTCAAGGCATTGAGTGAATGTGGACAAATTGCTGCATTACACCATTAAAAAGGACATTTTAAGCACTGCAATTAATC
The DNA here is from genome assembly GCF_965601325.2 of Salmo salar. Lineage (NCBI taxonomy): Eukaryota > Metazoa > Chordata > Actinopteri > Salmoniformes > Salmonidae > Salmo > Salmo salar. Next base: position 68,930,869 of record NC_138307.1, on the reverse strand, counting down.
AGGATGTGTTTACTGGGGAACTCAAAAAACACATTTACAATTAAAGTTGATGTGGATTTCCTCAGTATGGGTGGGTTTGATTGTATTCTGCCTTTAGTTCCCAAAGTTTCTCATCTCCAAACACCACATATATGTTTAGTATGCCTCTTTCATACTGCACTGCAGCAGTCTGACATATCTGTTCAATCAATTCAACATGTTAACCTTTCATACCCACTATCAAAACTCCTCTCTCTGATCTCTACCCACCCCTCCTTCCTCTGGACATGGACTGTACTTTTACTGAGCGTGGCCACGGTTCTGACTCACTGAGCCGCACCATCACAGGTACAGAGGGGGAGAATTGGAACATATGGAAGTCTGGTTCAAACCAGTCGCTAAATTCTCGTATGGTAGTACTGGAAGGTATTGTATTGTATGGGCTATAGACTAACTAAGTCCCAGAGTTATACCTGGACAGGTCACATAATATAGTAAGGGGAAACTACTGTCTAGTTATTTCATATAATCACTCTTTACTGTAGTTCATTTCCAGACAGTTCAGTTGAAGAAAAAAACGGACTTTGCTACGTGACTCCACTGTAGCCTGTCAATGTCCATTTATAGTGGAGGTCTGCTGTATGAACCCTGTCTCTACTGCTGGACTGTGTGATAACAGACACACATCTGACATCCAACAGAGATGATGTTGTTGTTTCTAGGTCATTTCTAGGGGTCTCAATTGGATGCATTTAGCCTAACAGCTTTCTAAACGGTCTTTTAAAATGGCACATGTCCTGTGTTAAAAGTGCATTCCTGTACTTCAATGAACTGTCGGCTAATCATACATTTTCCACCTCCCCGTCTCTCTCGCTCTCTCCTGTTTCCTGTTTCATCTCTTTTCCTCTCAATGCTTCTTTTTCTCACACACACCTCTCTCCATCACACACACACACCTTTCTCCATCACACACACACACCTCTCTCCATCACACACACACACCTTTCTCCATCACACACACACACCTTTCTCCATATCACACACACACACACACCTCTCTCCATCACACACACACACACCTTTCTCCATCACACACACACACCTTTCTCCATATCACACACACACACACACACCTTTCTCCATCACACACACACACACCTTTCTCCATCTCACACACACACACACACACACACCTTTCTCCATCACACTCACACACCTTTCTCCATCACACACACACACCTTTCTCCATATCACACACACACACACACACCTTTCTCCATCACACACACACACCTTTCTCCATCACACACACACACACACCTTTCTCTATCACACACACACACACACACACCTTTCTCCATCACACACACACACACACACACCTTTCTCCATCACACACACACACACCTTTCTCCATCACACACACACACACACACCTTTCTCCATCACACACACACACACACCTTTCTCCATCACACACACACACCTTTCTCCATCACACACACACACCTTTCTCCATCACACACACACACACCTTTCTCCATCACACACACACACACCTTTCTCCATCACACACACACACACACCTTTCTCCATCACACACACACACACACCTTTCTCCATCACACACACACACACCTTTCTCCATCACACACACACCTTTCTCCATCACACACACAAACACACCTTTCTCCATCACACACCTTTCTCCATCACACACACACACACACACCTTTCTCCATCACACACACACACACACACACCTTTCTCCATCACACACACACACACACACACACCTTTCTCCATCACACACACACACCTTTCTCCATCACACACACACACCTTTCTTCATCACACACACACACACACACACCTTTCTCCATCACACACACACACACACACACACACCTTTCTCCATCACACACACACACCCCTCTCTCCATCACACACACACACACACACACACACACACACACACCTCTCTCCATCACACACCTCTCTCCATCACACACACACACACACACACACCTCTCTGCATCACACACTCCTTCTCTTTGCTGAGTGATGTGTTAAGCAGGTTCACTGATGGTGCTCCTCTCCAGCACCCTTGGGCCTTGTCTGACATCACTGAGGGGCTAAGATCTGTTTTTCTGACAGCTGTCTCTCTCACACACACACACACACACCTCCTCTCCTGTTTATAGACGTCTCTCTTTCTGTTTCATTAGCCCCAGAGACATTAGAGGTCAAAACATGACCAGCTGCTTCCCAATGACCCCCAACACTTCCGGTATCCTCTGCCCTTTCTACTGACCACTGGGAGATCAGAGTTTATCACATCATGTTTAAAGTCACAGTGGACTATGTAGTTAAGAGGTTCACTACTGTTGTTAACCTAGAACCAGTGTATGACAGAATACTACAAATTCACCACTGTTGTTAACCTAGAACCAGTAGAATACTACAAATTCACTACTGTTGTTAACCTAGAACCAGTAGAATACTACAAATTCACTACTGTTGTTAACCTAGAACCAGTAGAATACTACAAATTCACTACTGTTGTTAACCTAGAACCAGTAGAATACTACAAATTCACTACTGTTGTTAACCTAGAACCAGTAGAATACTACAAATTCACTACTGTTGTTAACCTACAACCAGTAGAATACTACAAATTCACTACTGTTGTTAACCTAGAACCAGTAGAATACTACAAATTCACTACTGTTGTTAACCTAGAACCAGTAGAATACTACAAATTCACTACTGTTGTTAACCTAGAACCAGTAGAATACTACAAATTCACTACTGTTGTTAACTTAGAACCAGTAGAATACTACAAATTCACTACTGTTGTTAACCTAGAACCAGTAGAATACTACAAATTCACTACTGTTGTTAACTTAGAACCAGTAGAATACTACAAATTCACTACTGTTGTTAACCTAGAACCAGTAGAATACTACAAATTCACTACTGTTGTTAACCTAGAACCAGTAGAATACTACAAATTCACTACTGTTGTTAACCTAGAACCAGTAGAATACTACAAATTCACTACTGTTGTTAACCTAGAACCAGTAGAATACTACAAATTCACTACTGTTGTTAACCTAGAACCAGTAGAATACTACAAATTCACTACTGTTGTTAATAACCTAGAACCAGTAGAATACTACAAATTCACTACTGTTGTTAACTTAGGACTAGTAGGCTACTACAAATTCACTACTGTTAACTTAGAACCAGTAATTGACAGAATACTGCAAATTCACTACAGTACACTATTACACCACCAAGGATTGGCTAATGGCTACCTTTACCCCAGTTCCTGTCTTGTTCCCTGCTTCACCGATCAGTACATTGGCCATTAAAATCGTCCTCTAAATCGTAAAGGATCTCGGTACTCTCTGTGTGGTGTACACTGGTGCAAGTTGATACAGTTATTTGCTGAAAACTTCTTTATGAGGAAAAATGTACTTCCTACGACTGTGATATGTGGTTGTCTCACCTAGCTATCTTAAGATGAATGCATTAAAGGTCACTCTGGATAAGAGCGCCTGCTAAATATGTAAAATGTTAACCTAGAACCAGTAAATTACAGAATACTACAAATTCACTACTGTTTTTGCTAGTATTTTGGAAAAGATCAATAGCAACGATTGACTCTGTTACGCTGACAGACATTGATCCTATTTCTGCTGGATAAACCACACTTCACCGCTCAAATAAAATTAACCTGAAAGTGGAGTTAATGTTACTTATAAAGAGAAAAATAGAGATTGGCTACTGTGCTAGAGAGTGATATCTTGGTCAATAGAAGTGGTCTAAGTTGTTACAATGAAATCTATTGATCCTATTTCTGCCTTTGTCTTGGTTTTCTGGGTGTTTACTACAGCTATAGTGCCCATTGGTAAGCAGAGAATATTAATAATGTATTTGTAAGTAGATGTTTTGACGCCCTACACATTTCTTTGTTATAACCCTCGAGAGTAATTGGGAACACAGGTAAACACAGTGTCCATTTTCCATCCCTGTCCGTCTGTGTGATTTTACCTGGCAAACATTTCCTTGTATCTCCGTTTCACGCTCTGGTTTTGCTTGTACTAACAAACAATCTCACCTGCAGTGTTTTCTTTAGTTGCCTTGACAGCTCATTTCTCAGTATGGAAAGTTCACTCACACAGTTCCTGATAGGAATGCGTTGATTAGGAGGACATTTTTTAGGAAGAGACTGGCACAGGGTGCGTTTGTGCCAAGTGCTGTGTGTATATATAAACTCAGCAAAAAATGAAACGTCCTCTCGCTGTCAACTCAATTTATTTTCATCAAACTTAACATGTGTAAATATTTGTATGAACATAATAAGATTCAACATCTTAGACATAAACTGAACAAGTTCCACAGACATGTTACTAACAGAAATGGAACAATATGTCCCTGAACAAAGGGGGTGTCAAAATTAAAAGTAACAGCCAGTATCTGGTGTGGCCACCAGCTGCATTGAGTACTGCAGTGCATTTCCTCCTCATGGACTGCACCAGATTTACCAGTTCTTGCTGTGAGATGTTACCCCTCTCTTCCACCATGGCACCTGCAAGTTCCCGGACATTTCTGGGGGGAATGGCCCTAGCCCTCACCCTCCGATCCAACAGGTCCCAGACGTGCTCAATGGGATTGAGATCTGGGCTCTTCGCTGTCCATAGCAGAACACTGACATTCCTGTCTTGTAGGAAATCACGCACAGAACGAGCAGTATGGCTGGTGGCATTGTCATGCTGGAGGGTCATGCCAGAATGAGTCTGCAGGAAGGGTACCACATGAGGGAGGAGGATGTCTTCCCTGTAACGCACAGCGTTGAGATTGCCTGCAATGACTACAAGCTCAGTCCGATGATGCTGTGACACACCGCCCCAGACCATGACGGACCCTCCACCTCCAAATCGCTACCGTTCCAAAGTACAGGCCTCGGTGTAACGCTCATTCCTTCGATGATAAACGCAATTTATTGCCCTGGCCACATCTGCAGTCCTCATGCTTCCTTGCAGCATGCCTAAGGCACGTTCATGCAGATGAGCAGGGACCTTGGGCATCTTTCTTTTGGTGTTTTTCAGAGTCAGTAGAAAGGCCTCTTTAGTGTCCTAAGTTTTCATAACTGTGACCTTAATTGCCTACCGTCTGTAAGCTGTTAGTGTCTTAACGACCCTTTCACAGGTGCATGTTCATTAATTGTTTATGGTTCATTGAACAAGCATGGGAAACAGTGGTTAAACCCTTTACATTGAAGATCTGTGAAGTTATTTAGATTTTTACAAATTATCATTGAAAGACAGGGTCCTGAAAAGGGACGTTTCTTTTTTTGCTGAGTTTATGTGTGTATGCATGTGTGTGCGCGGGTGCGTTTAGAGTATATTGGTATGTGTTGTGGGTTGGCACAGCCTGGCTCTTCTGTAGTTGGCAGGAGTGGGCACAGCACTCTGGGTGTGTGGTTGGTGAAAGTGTGTCAGAATCATGTTAGCCGCAGGGGAGACTTCCTGTATTCCTGGTGTAAGACTCTCACAGGAGTGCCACCACTCACATCACAGGGCAATGCTGCAACAATCACAAGTACAGCTGCACCGTCTCACATGACAATATCAGCCTATTACACTTGACATAACATGTGTTTTATTGAGTCTGCCATAGAGGATCTAGCACAAATCCTAAACCAATAGATAAGTATAATAACATAGACTTATAACTGTGAATTCATGTTCACAACCTGAGTGTCAAAGTTCAATTGCTCTTAATATATTCCAGTCCAGAACATGACCTCTCTCTCTCTCTCCATCTTCTATCTATACACTCTTAGAAAAAATGGTTCCAAAGGGATTCTTCGGCTGTCCCCATAGGTCAACACTTTTTAATTCCAGGTACAACCCTGTTTGGGTTCCATGTAAAAACCTTTGTGGAAAGGGGTCTAGATGGAACCCAAAAGGGTTCTACCTCAAACCAAAAAGGTTCTACCTGGAACCAAAAATGGTTCTTCAAAGTGTTGGGGACAGCCAAATAACCATTTTAGGTTCTAGATAGCCCCTTTTTTTCCAGAGTGTACTCTCAGCTCTGCCCCAATTAAACTTAACCGTGTGTAAAAAATCATCCACTCTAAGTTTCAGGCTGAAACTTCAACATTTCATAATTAAAGTGCTGTATGAAAAATCACACAATTAAATCCTGTGCTGCAGAACTTCTGGCGAAAGTAATGTTTGATTCATAACCGCTCTGATGGAAGCAGCCGAGCACAGAAAAGAGTAAGAGGAGAGAAACTAAGATTTCAGAATTACATTAAATATATACTTCATCAAATTAGAGGGTTTGTTTGGTTGAAAAGCCTGTGGGGCCTGAATGCTGAATAGACAGGGCGTTCCAAGCCGAATATGAATAGATAGCTTCTGTTCAGGCTCTGAGTTGGCTGTGTAAATAATCTCAGGCCTGGCTAGTATTAATGTAGCTGTAGATAGATAATGCAGGTTTTTTTTACCATTTATGGTGGCTGGGTTTGAGTGACTGTCAGAGATAGCCGAGGATGGCTGCTCACTGCCCTTTGCTTTAGGGTCACAGAGGGGGAGAGAGTGAAAGTGTGTGTGCGTGTTCCTGTGAGAGGGAATGTGAAAGAGAAAGTGAGTGTCAGGGCCATATTTCCTGTAAAAACAAGCCAATTACCTATGACGCTATGGATGTTTTTACTGCACAGTGTCAAAAGAGTTGGCTAATGAATGACAGACCTTCCCCTTCCACCCCATACACACACACACACCATACCATCACATGCATACACACACTCACGAATCCATGCACACACACACACACACACACACACATGCGTGCTCACACACACACGGACATAGACACACCCCTCCCAATAGCTTTGGTAATTTACCCCTTACACCCCCACTCTCCCCGGCTTCTCGTGCAGGAACTGTTCCCTACTTCCTATGCACATGGTTGTTTTCTCCTTGGCCTGCAGCGTGAATGTAATCAAAGCTCACTTTTACAGCACAACTGATGACTTGGGGGATTTGGCCACATTTAATTAGTTGTGGGTTTAGAGAGACAAGCCTGGTTAATACTCCCCAACTGAATACCCCCACTAGCGGTATACCACCTTTTATTCAGATCATACCTTAGCTGCATCCCAAATTACACCCTATTCCCTTCATAGTGCACTACTTTTGACCAGGGCCCATAGGGAATAGGGTGCCATTTGGGATGCACACCTAGCCATTTGCTGATGCTATAATTGCGCTCAATACATAAATTATCCTTAACTAAAGTATAAATGAATGGGTGTTACAGGGTTTTAATGTAATATGTTCCTTTGCTCGGTTAAACTTCGGCAAAGTCGCTAAAGCTGCTTGATGGCAGCATTTGATTAAGATGGCAGTTGATGACAGTCTTTTTAGTCTAGTTGTGTGGAAATTGGAGAGGTATTATGTGGAATATTGTTGCGTATGCTTCAATTGTTCTAATTGAGAAGGTTTAATGGTTGTGGGCGGTAGCTGCTACTGACCTCTCCCCAAGTGTCCAGGGGGTCAGCAGTAGGACACCAGCGGTGTTCAGTCAGACACCGTTAGGCCAGGCTATAGAAGGTAGAGGGTGTTCAGTCAGACACCGTTAGGCCAGGCTATAGAAGGTAGAGGGTGTTCAGTCAGACACCGTTAGGCCAGGCTATAGAAGGTAGAGGGTGTTCAGTCAGACACCGTTAGGCCAGGCTATAGAAGGTAGAGGGTGTTCAGTCAGACACCGTTAGGCCAGGCTATAGAAGGTAGAGGGAGAGGGTGTTCAGTCAGACACCGTTAGGCCAGGCTATAGAAGGTAGAGGGTGTTCAGTCAGACACCGTTAGGCCAGGCTATAGAAGGTAGAGGGTGTTCAGTCAGACACCGTTAGGCCAGGCTATAGAAGGTAGAGGGTGTTCAGTCAGACACCGTTAGGCCAGGCTATAGACGGTAGAGGGTGTTCAGTCAGACACCGTTAGGCCAGGCTATAGAAGGTAGAGGGTGTTCAGTCAGACACCGTTAGGCCAGGCTTTAGAAGGTAGAGGGTGTTCAGTCAGACACCGTTAGGCCAGGCTGTAGAAGGTAGAGGGTGTTCAGTCAGACACCGTTAGGCCAGGCTATAGAAGGTAGAGGGTGTTCAGTCAGACACCGTTAGGCCAGGCTATAGAAGGTAGAGGGTGTTCAGTCAGACACCGTTAGGCCAGGCTGTAGAAGGTAGAGGGTGTTCAGTCAGACACCGTTAGGCCAGGCTATAGAAGGTAGAGGGTGTTCAGTCAGACACCGTTAGGCCAGGCTATAGAAGGTAGAGGGTGTTCAGTCAGACACCGTTAGGCCAGGCTATAGAAGGTAGAGGGTGTTCAGTCAGACACCGTTAGGCCAGGCTATAGAAGGTAGAGGGTGTTCAGTCAGACACCGTTAGGCCAGGCTATAGACGGTAGAGGGTGTTCAGTCAGACACCGTTAGGCCAGGCTATAGACGGTAGAGGGTGTTCAGTCAGACACCGTTAGGCCAGGCTATAGACGGTAGAGGGTGTTCAGTCAGACACCGTTAGGCCAGGCTATAGAAGGTAGAGGGTGTTCAGTCAGACACCGTTAGGCCAGGCTATAGAAGGTAGAGGGTGTTCAGTCAGACACCGTTAGGCCAGGCTATAGAAGGTAGAGGTACTGAGTTGATGGTGCTCAGGGAACTCCCTCCCCCTTCCCTTCTATCTGTCCCTCCTATCCCTCTCTTACGTTGACATTTTACATGTTAGTCATTTAGCAGATGCTCTTATCCAGAGTGACGTATAGTTAGTTAAAAGCCTTGGCAGACAATTAATAGCCTTGGTTTCTCAAATGATTGCATCGCCTGGTTCACCAACTACTTCTCAGATAGAGTTCAGTGTGTCAAATCGGAATGCCTGTTGTCCGGACCTCTGGCAGTCTCTATGGGGGTGCCACAGGGTTCAATTCTCGGGCCGACTCTTTTCTCTGTGTATATCAATGATATCGCTCTTGCTGCTGGTGATTCTCTGATCCACCTCTACGCAGACGACACCATTCTGTATACATCTGGCCCTTCTTTGGACACTGTGTTAACTAACCTCCAAACGAGCTTCAATGCCATACAGCACTCCTTCCATTGCCTCCAAGTGCTTCTAAATGCAAGTAAAACTAAATGCATGCTCTTCAACCGATCGCTGCCCGCACCCTCCCGCCCAACTAGCGTCACTACTCTGGACGGTTCTGACCTAGAATATGTGGACAACTACAAATACCTAGGTGACTGGTTAGACTGTAAACTCTCCTTCCAGACTCACATTAAGCATCCCCAATCCAAAGTTAAATCTAGAATTGCCTTCCTATTTCGCAACAAAGCCTCCTTCACTCATGCCGCCAAACATACCCTCGTAAAACTGACTACACTACCGATCCTTGACTTCGGCGATGTCATTTACAAAATAGCCTCCAATACTACTCAGCAAATTTGATGCAGTCTATCACAGTGCCATCTGTTTTGTCACCAAAGCCCCATATACTACCCACCACTGCGACCTGTATGCCCTTGTTGGCTGGCCCTCGCTACATATCCGTCGCCAAACCCACTGGCTCCAGGTCATCTATAAGTCTCTGCTAGGTAAAACCCCGCCTTATCTCAGCTCACAGGTCACCATAGCAACACCACCTGTAGCACGCGCTCCAGCAGGTATATTGCACTGTTCATCCCCAAAGCCAACACTTCCTTTGGCCGTCTTTCCTTCCAGTTCTCTGCTGCCAATGACTAGAACGAACTGCAAACATCTCTGAAGCTGGAGTCTTATATCTCCCTCTAACTTTAAGCATCAGCTGTCAGAGCAGCTTACCGATCACTGTACCTGTACACAGCCAATCTGTAAATAGCACACCTAACTACCTCACTCCCATATTATTACTTACCCTCTTGCTCTTTTGCGCCCCAGTATCTCCACTTGCACATCATCATCTGCACATCTATCGCTCCAATATTAATACTAAATTGTAATAATTTTTCGCCTCTAGGGCCTATTTATTGCGTACCTCCCTACTTTTCTACACTTGTACACACTGTACATAGATTTTTCTTTCTTTTGTGTTATTGACTGTACGTTTGTTTATGTGTAACTCTGTGCTGTTGTTTTTGTCACACTGCTTTGCTTTATCTTGGCCAGGCCGCAGTTGTAAATGAAAACTTGTTCTCAACTGGCCTACCTGGTTAAATAAAGGTGAAATAAAATAAATAAATAAATAAAATTGTGCATTCATCTGAAAATGTCTAGGTGAGACAACAACACATCACAATCGTATCAAGTACATTTTCCCCCAACTAAGTATTTATCCGCAAAGTCAGTGCCAGTGGAAAGAGGGCCTCTTCCCGCCTTTTTCTTTGTTTACAGCTCTTTCCCAGAACCAAGGAACTTTGAACTCAGGGGGCAATAGATGTGGATATAGAGGGTGTACTTTTCCAATATCAACATCTGTGATAAGATGGAAATCTCCATGTTCCTTGTCCTCTTCTGCTTCTCGTGCATTAGACTGAATGACTTTCATGTTTTTAACAGCTAAAGTTAAATCCAAAGTGGTTCACTGAATCTAAATAGGAGCAGTTTTTGTAGTGTCACCCATGATGCTGAGAGACAGAGGTCCCATCCCAAATGGATCCCTGTTACCTATACAGTGCCTCGCAAAAGTATTCACCCCCCTTCGCGTTTTTCCTATTTTATTGCATTACAACCTGTAGTTTAAATAGATTTTTATTTGGATTTAATATAATGGGCATACACAAAACAGTCCAAATTGGTGAAGTGAAATGAAAAAAATAAAAAAATAAAAAGTGGTGCATGCATATGTATTCACCCCCTTTGCTATGAAGCCCCTAAATAAGATCTGGTGCAACCAATTACCTTCAGAAGTCACATAATTAGTTAAGTAAAGTCCACCTGTGTGCAATCTAAGTGTCACATGATCTGTCACATTATCTCAGTATATATACAACTGTTCTGAAAGGCCCCAGAGTCTGCAACACCACTAAGCAAGGGGCCCCACCAAGCAAGCGGCACCATGAAGACCAAGGAGCTCTCCAAACAGGTCAGGGACAAAGTTGTGGACAAGTATTGGGTTGGGTTATAGAGATCAGGGTTGGGTTATAAAAAATATCCGAAACTTTCAACATCCCACGGAGCACCATTAAATCCTTTCTTAAAAAATGTAAATAATATGGCACCACGACAAACCTGCCAAGAGAGGCCTGCCCACCAAAACTCATGGACCAGGCAAGGAGGGCTTTAATCAGAGAGGCAACAAAGAGACCAAAGATAACCCTGAAGGAGCTGCAAAGCTCCACAGCGGAGATTGGAGTATCTGTCCATAGGACCACTTTAAGCCGTACGCTCCACAGAGCTGGGCTTTATAGAAGATTGGCCAGAAAAATATAAGCAAACATGTTTGGTGTTTGCCAAAAGGCATGTGGGAGACTCCCCAAACATATGGAAGAAGGTACTCTGGTCAGATGAGAAAAAAATTGAGCTTTTTGGTCATCAAGGAAAACGTTATGTATACAAACCCTACACCTCATCACCCCGAGAACACCATCCCCACAGTGAAGCATGGTGGTGGCAGCATCATGCTGTGGGGATGTTTTTCATCGGCAGGGGCTGGGAAACTGGTCAGAATTTAAGGAATGATGGATGGCGCTAAATACATTCTTGAGGGAAACCTGTTTGCCAAAGATTTGAGACTGGGATGGAGATTCACCTTCCAGCAGGACAATAACCCTAAGCATACTGCTAAAGCAGTTTAAGGGGAAACATTTAAATGTCTTGGAATGGCCCAGTCAAAGCCCAGACCTCAATCCAATTGAGAATCTGTGGTATGACTTAAAGATTGCTGTACACAAGCGGAACCCATCCAACTTGAAGGAGCTGGAGCAGTTTTGCCTTGAAGAATGGGCAAAACTCCCAGTGACTAGATGTGCCAAGCTTATAGAAACATACCCCAAGAGACTTGCAACTGTAATTGCTGCAAAAGGGGGCTCTACAAAGTATTGACTTTGGGGGGGTGTCACGGGTATCGTCGGTGAAGGAGGGCCAAAATGCAGCAGGATTGTGTTTGTTCATTTTGAACATTTATTAAATCAAAACGAACACAAAAACAACAAAACGAACGATCCACTGACAGTCTGGCAAGACACAAGACTAAACACAGAACAATTTCCCACAAACACACAGACAAACACACCCAACTAATATAGGACTTCCAATCAAAGGCAACACCACACAGCTGCCTTCAATTGGAAGTCCACCCCAATTAACTCCACATAGAAACACACTTACTAGACTACACATAGAAATACATAAACATAGACCATAAACCAAAAAACCCGGAAATACTAAATCAAACACCCATTTACCAAAACACCACCCCGGACCACATAAAACAAATACCCTCTGCCACGTCCTGACCAAACTACAATAACAATTAACCCTTATACTGGCCAGGACGTGACAGGGGGTTAATAGTTATGCACGCTCAAGTTATCTGTTTTTTTTTGTCTTATTCCTTGTTTGTTTCCCAATAAAAATATTTTGTATCTTCAAAGTGGTAGGCATGTTGTCTAAATCAAATGATACAAACCCCTCAAAAATCTATTTTAATTCCAGGTTGTAAGGCAACAAAATATTAAAAATGCCAAGGGGGTGAATACTTTCGCAAGCCACTGTATAGTGTACTGCTTTTGAATAGGACCTATAGGGCGCCATTTAGGACGCAGCCAGAGAGAAGGTTCTGTCAGGGTCTGTGACCAGTATGTGTTGAGTTATAGCGTGTCATGGCTGACAGCTGGCGAGCCCCTATAAACCCAGTAGCCCCATTCCTGCTGTCGGCCATTAACGATGACTTCACTGATCTACCTCGGCTTGTCAAACAGCATCCTGCAGAAAGGGTTAGCTGCTCATCAAAACTTGATTGATTTGTTAACTTTTTCATCCTCTGGTATTTTTGAAGACAGTGTTGATTCCTGTTTTGCTGATTTAATGCGTGGGAATATGGCCTTTAAACAGAGGTATATTTAAGCAATAAGGCATGAGAGGGTGTGGTATATGGCCAATATACCACGGTTAAGGGCTGTTCTTATGCACGATGCAACGCAGAATGCCTGTATACAGCCATTAGCTGTGGTATATTGGTCATATACCACAAACCCCTGAGGTGCCTTATTGCTAATATAAACTGGTTACCAACGTGATTAGAGCAGTTAAAATAAATGTTTTGTCATACCCGTGGTATGTCAGCCAATCAGCATTCAGGGCTCGAACCACCCAGTTTATAATACCAGGTACATAGCTTCACCAACCTTATTTGTTTGAATCCCGAGCTGACTAGGTGAAAAATCTGTCTGTGCTCTTGAGCAAGGCACTTAACCCTAAATGCTCCTGTAAGTCGCTCTGGATAAGAGTCTCTGCTAAATGACTACAATGTAAATGCAGGTATACATTAGAGTGGGATGAGTGTTGTTACAGTAGATATCTCTGTTGTATTTCATTGTGTGTTTTCTTGTTAATCATACTGTTACAGCTCTCCTGAAGTTCATTTGGGTTCCCAAATCAAATTAAAGCCTTATTTACCCAAATACATTATTCCCAAAGTGCCAGTAACCCAGCCTAGACCCCCAAAGAGCAAGCAGCATCAAAGTAGCAAGGATGGAACACCTCCCGGAAAGGAAGAAACAAGACGTGGAGGGATCCTTGATTCCCTGATAATAATACATTGTATCTGTATAACTCTTTGTTTAACCAGCTTTGATTAACAATAACTGTTGGTTTTCTAGATTAGGATGATGTATATGTCTGCTAAGGCTGAGGAAAGAGTCATACATGTATTAATGAAGTGGGACTGTGGTTTCTGGATATTTCAGAGTGTCACCTGGCTAATTCACTGATCCTGCTCCATGGAGGGTCTCCCAGGGCTAAATCCTTACTAGAAACGTCAGTACATATCTGTCATTGACTCCAATGCATGATTTCACACACACACACACACACACACACACACACACACACACACACACACACACACACACACACACACACACACACACACACACACACACACACACACACACACACACACACACACCCCCACTGGTGCGTTTATCCTTAGGTACTGCATAGTTCCTACTGTCAATGCTGTACTACTCTGTCTGAGACTAAGTGTGGAAAATCCAGGGTTGTCCTCATTCCTTCTTATCATCTTTAGGAACACACAGCGAAAGAAGGGAGCAGAGAGACAGAGAAATAAGGGAGCAGTGAGACAGAGAAAGAAGGGAGGAGAGAGACAGAGAAAGAAGGGAGCAGAGAGACAGAGAAAGAAGGGAGAAGAGAGACAGAAAGAAGGGAGCACAAAGACAGAGAAAGAAGGGAGCAGAGAGACAGAGAAAGAAGGGAGAAGAGAGACAGAGAAAGAAGGGAGGAGAAAGACAGAGAAAGAAGGGAGCAGAGAGACAGAGAAAGAAGGGAGAAGAGAGACAGAGAAAGAAGGGAGAAGAGAGACAGAGAAAGAAGGGAACAGAGAGACAGAGAAAGAAGGGAGCAGAGAGACAGAGAAAGAAGGGAGCAGAGAGACAGAGAAAGAAGGGAGCAGAGAGACAGAGAAAGAAGGGAGCAGAGAGACAGAGAAAGAAGGGAGCAGAGAGACAGAGAAAGAAGGGAGCAGAGAGACAGAGAAAGAAGGGAGAAGAGAGACAGAGAAAGAATGGAGCAGAGAGACAGAGAAAGAAGGGAGCAGAGAGACAGAGAAAGAAGGGAGCAGAGAGACAGAGAAAGAAGGGAACAGAGAGACAGAGAAAGAAGGGAGCAGAGAGACAGAGAAAGAAGGGAGCAGAGAGACAGAGAAAGAAGGGAGCAGAGAGACAGAGAAAGAAGGGAGCAGAGAGACAGAGAAAGAAGGGAGAAGAGAGACAGAGAAAGAAGGGAGCAGAAAGACAGAGAAAGAAGGCAGCAGAGAGACAGAGAAAGAAGGGAGCAGAGAGACAGAGAAAGAAGGGAGAAGAGAGACAGAGAAAGAAGGGAGAAGAGAGACAGAGAAAGAAGGGAGCAGAGAGACAGAAAGAAGGGAGCAGAGAGACAGAGAAAGAAGGCAGCAGAGAGACAGAGAAAGAAGGGAGAAGAGAGACAGAGAAAGAAGGGAACAGAGAGACAGAGAAAGAAGGGAGAAGAGAGACAGGAAAGAAGGGAGCAGAGAGACAGAGAAAGAAGGGAGCAGAGAGACAGAGAAAGAAGGGAGAAGAGAGACAGAGAAAGAAGGGAGAAGAGAGACAGAGAAAGAAGGGAACAGAGAGACAGAGAAAGAAGGGAGAAGAGAGACAGAGAAAGAAGGGAGAAGAGAGACAGAGAAAGAAGGGAGCAGAGAGACAGAGAAAGAAGGGAGCAGAGAGACAGAGAAAGAAGGGAGAAGAGAGACAGAGAAAGAAGGGAGAAGAGAGACAGAGAAAGAAGGGAACAGAGAGACAGAGAAAGAAGGGAGCAGAGAGACAGAGAAAGAAGGGAGCAGAGAGACAGAGAAAGAAGGGAGAAGAGAGACAGAGAAAGAAGGGAACAGAGAGACAGAGAAAGAAGGGAGAAGAGAGACAGAGAAAGAAGGGAGCAGAGAGACAGAGAAAGAAGGGAGCAGATAGACAGAGAAAGAAGGGAGAAGAGAGACAGAGAAAGAAGGGAGAAGAGAGACAGAGGATGAGTCAATGGAGGTAAAAGGTAGTAATACATTCCTGTCAGGGTCAAGAAACACACACATAAATAACACCCTCTCTCTTTCTCTCTCTCTCTCTCTCTCTCTCTCTCTCTCTCTCTCTCTCTCTCTCGCTCTCTCTGTCAGAGTGTGAGCTAACAGGTTACAGCAGCTCCATGCACCCCCTCTCTAACTGTTCTCATTCATTCACTCTACCTACCCACACACACTCCTTATCTCACACACAGTACACAATCTACTGTATGTGAGTGTTGCAACTACTTATTTTACGGAATATAATACAATACAATCTCGGATTCTTTCTTCTCCCTTGTGGGCACTTCTAAACTTTTTCTCAGGGATTTTTTTCTCTCACAACCTGGCAACCCGTAGAGAGCAGCACGCAGCAGTTGCCAGAACAAGTTGCCAGAACAAGAGGATGTGTCCTATCCCTGGAGAGGTAAGCAAGAAGCTTTTAGGGGCTCTGTGAGTGGGCCACTACTTTCACTGTCTCTTACTGGCTATGTCTCAAATGGCACCCTACTCTTTACAAAGTTACCTACATTTGATTAGAAAAGTAGTGCACTATATAGGGAATAGGGTGTCATCTGGGAGACACCCACTGTCTCTGCCAGTTCTAAAGTTAACACCCAGCTACAGTCTGGTAATTGTGGAACAAATTTGGAAACGGTTATTTTCTGAATGCGCCGTTCCACTCAATATAGTTTTCAAAGAGAGAGAAACTAGCAGAGCTAATGCAGCTGAAAAGGCTTTGGCAGAAAATGGAAGCATTTATATCTATATAATGTGTTTAAGGAGCCTTTCCCCCACTTTATGTTCAGGAATTCATTGCATTCTCAGCATTACTCATGCTTTTAAACACAATGTCTGAGGGAAGGGGAAAGTGCATTGTAGCATTAAAGTAAATAACCTGTTGCATGCTGCTGCTGCTACTGCCACATCCACACTGGTGTAGAGGGGATGCCTGCACAGGAACACTCTTAGAAAAAAGGGTTCTAAAAGGGTTCTTTGACTGTCCACACAGTAGAACACGTTTTGGTTCCATGTAGAACCCTCTGTAGACTGGGTTCTAGATGGAACTCAAAAGGTTTCTTCCTGTAACCAACAAGGGTTATTCAAAAGGTTCTCCCATGGGGAGAGCCGAAGAACCCTTAAAGGTTCTAGATAGCAGGAGCACATGAAGGTCCCTGTTGTGTCTGAGAGCTGGAGCATAATGTGATGAGACTGGAGTGTACTATAGGGAACTCCCCATGTAAAGACATGTCTGTATAGAATAACTAGCATTAGGAAGTGGTGATAAAATGGAATCTTAATGATTCATTACTTTTTAATATTATGGATTGTATGTCTATGTGTGTGTGTGTGTGTGTGTGTGTGTGTGTGTGTGTGTGTGTGTGCACTTTGTGTGCATGTCTCTGTCTTGATAATACTACATATCCCAATTTCTGAGAATCACATAGATACTACAGCTTGAGGCAGGCACACACACACACACTTGTGTTTCTACCCTATGTGTGTGTGTGTGTGTGTGTGTGTGTGTGTGTGTGTGTGTGTGTGTGTGTGTGTGTGTGTGTGTGTGTGTGTGTGTGTGTGTGTGTGTGTGTGTGTGTGTGTGTGTGTGTGTGTGTGTGGCCTTTTCACTGCTCCCAATTTCACACCTACAGGGATAATCCTCTGTGATGTGGAAAATGCCATTATGTAGAAATAGCTGACATGCGGTTGGACTTGTAGGGCATCTGGTTCCAAATGTAGAGAGAGAGAGATGGAGTATTATATAGGGAGAGATAGCAGGGGAGTGGTAGCGAAAGACAAATTAAGTTGGAGAGAGAGAGAAACCATGTTTATGTCCTCTACCTTTAATCCACTCTGAGCTGTAATACACTAACTGGGGCCAGACAGACACAATACCCTCTCCAGTGGCAAGGTGAGGCTGCCAGGCTGGACACAAGTGATTGCATTGTGAGAGCGTTGCAGGGACGTTGTCAAAGGTTGCTGAGTGCTGCTGACCTGTTTGTGAGTGTAGCCTTTGCAAAAATACCCCTTCTGCATCTTCAGAGTGAGGCCTGGTCCATTGCTGATTAAGAGTCCATAGAAGTGTACACTTACATCATTGCAGACCTGGGTCAGTACAGTACATAATATGTCAAGTACTTTCAAATGCCTGCAGGTATTCGAAGCGCGCTTGAATTAGCTTGGAGTTTGCACTTTCAGGACTATGTATTTGGTTCCATTAGGCAGCTTAATCAATCTTAGCTCAAGTATTATATCTGGATAATTGGTGAAGTTGTAAGTAGCAGAGGGTTCTATTGGTGAAGTTAAAAGAAGCAGTGGGTTCTATTGGTGAAGTTGAAAGAAGCAGTGGGTTCTATTGGTGAAGTTGAAAGAAGCAGAGGGTTCTATTGGTGAAGTTAAAAGAAGCAGTGGGTTATATTGGTGAAGTTGTAAGTAGCAGAGGGTTCTATTGGTGAAGTTGTAAGTAGCAGAGGGTCCTATTGGTGAAGTTGTAAGTAGCAGAGGGTTCTATTGGTGAAGTTGTAAGTAGCAGAGGGTTCTATTGGTGAAGTTGTAAGTAGCAGAGGGTTTTATTGGTGAAGTTGAAAGAAGCAGAGGGTTCTATTGGTGAAGTTGTAAGTAGCAGAGGGTTCTATTGGTGAAGTTGTAAGTAGCAGAGGGTTCTATTGGTGAAGTTGTAAGTAGCAGAGGGTTCTATTGGTGAAGTTGTAAGTAGCAGAGGGTTTTATTGGTGAAGTTGTAAGTAGCAGAGGGTTTTATTGGTGAAGTTGAAAGAAGCAGAGGGTTCTATTGGTGAAGTTGTAAGTAGCAGAGGGTCCTATTGACTAACACATGCTTTGACCCCTTGTGACGTAGCCGCCATCTTTGATTTTCTCCCCTGTGACCTCAGGGAACATCAGTTGACACTCTAACCATCTTACTATGTCTGCAATGAGCTACAGATGTCTTCACAGTCTGACTTGGGGAAAGTTCCACCTCTGCAACACCAACCCAGAATTAGTACATGAACCTACTTTACACAGAGAGATGTACTTTATTCAGCAGACGACTCAGAAGGCAGACCCAGATTAAACCCACTCCTGGAGAGGAAAAAAGCACTTTCAATGGAGACTCACCATTGAGCTTTTAAGTCTAGGAAGAAGGGTCCGGAAAACCAGCCCTTACTGTAAAAGTATGCTCTTGTTGCAAACCAGTTTGCCTTACTGTTTAAAAAGGCTTCTAAAGTTTGTAATTTTCACTTTTAAATTTCTGACTTAATTTTCCCTAACAAGAAATGTATCAACCACTACAAAAATGTCCATTAATTATAATCCACATAATAATTCACATTTCCTGTTGCTGCAGGATTATATTCCAGTTGTAGCAAACTGCCTAAATTAAGATCCTACTGATCTTAAGCTGATGTCAGGTTTCTACAACTTCAAGTTTCTATACTTTAACATGTAAAGTATGTAGCAGGATACAAGCAGAGACAGGACTGGCTTGGATTGGTATGTGAATGGAGAGGTGCTGTGTATCTTTTGGGTATGCTGTGTAACCTCTGGCAGCTCTGTTTTGATGGATGGATGTTTTGATGAATGGATGTTTTGATGGAGGGATGGATGTTTTGATGGATGGATGTTTTGATGAATGGATGTTTTGATGGAGGGATGGATGTTTTGATGGATGGATGTTTTGATGAATGGATGTTTTGATGGAGGGATGGATGTTTTGATGGATGGATGTTTTGATGAATGGATGGATGTTTTGATGGATGGATGTTTTGATGAAGGGATAGATAATATGATGGAGGGATGGATGTTTTGACAGATGGATGTTTTGATGAAGGGATAGATAATATGATGGAGGGATGGATGTTTTGATGGATCGATGTTTTGATGAAGGGATGAATGTTTTGATGGATGGATGGATGTGTTGATGGATGTTTCAATTGATGTTTTGATGGAGGGATGGATGTTTTGATTGAGAGAAGAATGGATGTTTTGATGGAGGGTTGGATGTTTTGATGGAGGGATGGATGTTTTGATGGATGGATGTTTGATGAAGGGATAGATAATATGATGGAGGGATGGATGCTTTAATGGATGGATGTTTTGATGGAGGGATGAATGTTTTGATTGATGTTTTGATGGAGGGATGGATGTTTTGATGGAGGGATTGATGTTTTGATGGAGGGATTGATGTTTTGATGGAGGGATTGATGTTTTGATGGAGGGATTGATGTTTTGATGGAGGGATTGATGTTTTGATGGAGGGATTGATGTTTTGATGGATGGATGGATGGATGTTTTGATTGATGTTTTGATGGAGGGATGGATGTTTTGATTGATGTTTTGATGGATGTTTTGATGGAGGGATGGATGTTTTGATTGATGTTTTGATGAGGGATGGATGTTTTGATGGAGGGATGGATGTTTTGATGGAGGGATTGATGTTTTGATGGATGGATGGATGGATGTTTTGATAGAGGGATGGATGTTTTGATTGATGTTTTGATGGAGGGATGGATGTGTTGATGGATGTGTCGATGGATGTTTTGATGGAGGGATGGATGTTTTGATTGATGTTTTGATGAGGGATGGATGTTTTGATTGATGTTTTGATGGAGAGATGAATGTTTTGATGGTTGGGATGGATGTTTTGATGGAGGGATGGATGTTTTGATGGAGGGATTGATGTTTTGATGGATGGATGGATGGATGTTTTGATGGAGGGATGGATGTTTTGATGGAGGGATGGATGTTTTGATAGAGAGATTCAGAGATGGGGTGAGGGTTTAAGGGGGAGGTGTAGCTCTATCTGGTATCTGTATTTACTAGCTGAGCTAAGACAGACTTGACACACACACACACCTACTATAGGGAAAGGCAAAAATACAGAGATACTATAAATGCCATCTAAAATCACAACCTCACCATCGCTAATCTATTGACCTTTTAAAACCTCTAAAAGTATAAGCCGTTTTGGAGGCTTTTACTAAGCTGACACATGGAATTGTTTTAAGATGGTCATACCATGGATCATTTAGCTATTTGATATTTTAGAACCCCTTTGTGACTCCTCCCACCGCAGATGAGGAAGGCCGACATACGCGGATGTGGTGGATTGAGACGCAGCCCATAAAAACCCTGATATCTCCAGCTTAAACTTTATTCATTATGTTACTTAGATTGACGCAGGGGGTGCGTCAACACACTCTTAAGGATCAGAATGTTGTCATTTAAATGTATCTGAAGCGTTGTCTTTGCAGAATCACCTTTAATGTCACGTCAGCAAAGCAGATAGAAAATTCCAATTGGCCTGAAATGTAGAGTAGCCTTGAGGCTGCGCTCTCCTTCCTGGGACTCCATGACCTGGAATGTAGAGTAGCCTTGAGGCTGCGCTCTCCTTCCTGGGACTACATGACCTGGAATGTAGAGTAGCCTTGAGGCTGCGCTCTCCTTCCTGGGACTCCATGACCTGAAATGTAGAGTAGCCTTGAGGCTGCGCTCTCCTTCCTGGGACTCCATGACCTGAAATGTAGAGTAGCCTTGAGGCTGCGCTCTCCTTCCTGGGACTCCATGACCTGAAATGTAGAGTAGCCTTGAGGCTGCGCTCTCCTTCCTGGGACTCCATGACCTGGAATGTAGAGTAGCCTTGAGTCTGCGCTCTCCTTCCTGGGACTCCATGACCTGAAATGTAGAGTAGCCTTGAGGCTGCGCTCTCCTTCCTGGGACTCCATGACCTGGAATGTAGAGTAGCCTTGAGGCTGCGCTCTCCTTCCTGGGACTCCATGACCTGGAATGTAGAGTAGCCTTGAGGCTGCGCTCTCCTTCCTGGGACTCCATGACCTGGAATGTAGAGTAGCCTTGAGGCTGCGCTCTCCTTCCTGGGACTCCATGACCTGGAATGTAGAGTAGCCTTGAGGCTGCGCTCTCCTTCCTGGGACTCCATGACCTGGAATGTAGAGTAGCCTTGAGTCTGCGCTCTCCTTCCTGGGACTCCATGACCTGAAATGTAGAGTAGCCTTGAGGCTGCGCTCTCCTTCCTGGGACTCCATGACCTGGAATGTAGAGTAGCCTTGAGGCTGCGCTCTCCTTCCTGGGACTCCATGACCTGGAATGTAGAGTAGCCTTGAGTCTGCGCTCTCCTTCCTGGGACTCCATGACCTGAAATGTAGAGTAGCCTTGAGGCTGCGCTCTCCTTCCTGGGACTCCATGACCTGGAATGTAGAGTAGCCTTGAGGCTGCGCTCTCCTTCCTGGGACTCCATGACCTGAAATGTAGAGTAGCCTTGAGGCTGCGCTCTCCTTCCTGGGACTCCATGACCTGAAATGTAGAGTAGCCTTGAGGCTGCGCTCTCCTTCCTGGGACTCCATGACCTGGAATCTAGAGTAGCCTTGAGGCTGCCCTCTCCTTCCTGGGACTCCATGACCTGGAATGTAGAGTAGCCTTGAGGCTGCGCTCTCCTTCCTGGGACTCCATGACCTGGAATGTAGAGTAGCCTTGAGGCTGCGCTCTCCTTCCTGGGACTCCATGACCTGGAATGTAGAGTAGCCTTGAGTCTGCGCTCTCCTTCCTGGGACTCCATGACCTGAAATGTAGAGTAGCCTTGAGGCTGCGCTCTCCTTCCTGGGACTCCATGACCTGGAATGTAGAGTAGCCTTGAGGCTGCGCTCTCCTTCCTGGGACTCCATGACCTGAAATGTAGAGTAGCCTTGAGGCTGCGCTCTCCTTCCTGGGACTCCATGACCTGAAATGTAGAGTAGCCTTGAGGCTGCGCTCTCCTTCCTGGGACTCCATGACCTGGAATGTAGAGTAGCCTTGAGGCTGCGCTCTCCTTCCTGGGACTCCATGACCTGGAATGCATGCACTTTCTCTTCTGAAGGGAGTGTGTGTTTGTGTGTGCGCAGTCACGTTTTAGTGTGTGTGTGTGTGTGTGTGTGTGTGTGTGTGTGTGTGTGTGTGTGTGTGTGTGTGTGTGTGTGTGTGTGTGTGTGTGTGTGTGTGTGTGTGTGTGTGTGTGTGCGCACGCGCGCGCATGGACAAGTCTCCTGAAGGGAGAGATTGGTGGAAACAATCATTAACCTTGGAATGCAGACCCAATTTACCTTCATAGACAGTTAATACGTATCCTTTCTCAGACCTGATTACTGGGAGGAATGCTTAGGTTTTCACCAGACACACTTCTCCACTTTGAAATGTATTGCTATAGTGCATGGCCGTGACATGTATTTTAATGCAAAGGAAACCATATTTCATGGTCTGGTCACAAAGAACCTGCAATCTATTAGACTGTAGATTAGGGACCGCACAAAGAAACACTGACACACACACACACACAGATGGACACACATATATACAGATACACATACACACACAAATACACACATAGAAACACACACACACACACGTGGACACAGATGCGTACCTACAGGTGGAGATAAGAACTGGACACAGATGTCTGTTATTACAGATTTTCTTTGGTGTCACGATCAAACTCAACACACACACACACGCACATACACACACACACACGCACACACAGGAAACAATTAGCTACGGTGTCTTAGCCTAGCTCAGGGATTAATCAGACCTGGTATGTGAGTTCCAGGGCTATGAGTGGGAGAAGGCTTCAGGGCAGGGGGCTCGACTAATCTCTTCCCCAGGATAGGTGTTCTGGTCTGGGGGACCGTGGCAGACCAGGTATGCCTCAAAGCTGAGGTAGATGCTATGGCTCCCATTCCAGAGGACCTTGATTCTGAGGGGATGGTTATACAGTTTAGACTATATGGAACATAATGATCAGGACCAGGAAGTAGACTTGGGAAATATCTGGGCCTTAGTTATAGGCTATAACTTTATCTCATCATTTGATCAGGTTACATTGTCAGGAAAAAGACCCATAGAGTAGTTAACTGACTGTTATCTCCTGAAAGGGATAGGCGTGATTCACCATCTGAAATGTCATGGCTTTGATATGATTTCATGAATACTGTGAATATTTTACTATCGTGATGGTTTTCAGTTGCTTAGAGCAGGTGTTGATTTGATTTAATATATTAGTGTTGTTCACTGTGAGATGGTGAATATTCATTGTGCCTAATTGCTTAGCTTGTTTCAAGGGAGCTGTCAACAGTCTCCATAGTAACAACCTTGGTACTGACGTATTGTAGACAGGAGTATATTCATGGCCATGTGCACAAACAGGAGTCCTGCCGTGAAGCCTTGATCGCCCAGGTTTCTTCCAAAGTGAACATTCGTTAGGGCTCCACAATGTGGTAGCCGTGTTCAACAGAGTGAAACAGCACACTGACTGTTAGCTACTGAAAGGGAGGTGCGGGATTCACCATCTGAAATGTCATGGCTTTGATATGATCTTGTGAATATTTGACTATCGTGATGGTTCTCAGTTGCTTAGAGGAGGGTGTTGATTCCTGCGTAGGAAACAAATGAGTCAGCTGAATATAGGTATATGTAAGCAGTGTAGCAGATATTATCCTGAATCATACTCTCATGAAGAGATAGCCCTACCTGAGACTTCTAAGGCCAAGGCCCTCAGACCTTGAGGATGTCGTCCTCCTGGCCTGACATGCTGACCTGGGATCAATCTGATTCAACATGTGATAGTGTTGTATAGAAAACACTCATGTATGGGCCTTGTTTAACTCTTTCACTTTGTTGCTTTCAGAAAAGAGAGAAGAGTCTGAGCTGAATCTTAAAGAGGAGTGGATCTGTCGGAGGAGATCTGAGGAGAGGACCAGGAACAGGAGAGAAGAGGAGGAGAAGGAGGGATAAAAGAGGAGGAGGACAGAGCATGGGCCATTCCTGCGTGTGGATTTTTCTGCTGTCCCTGTCTCTCTCCCACCAGGCGGTCACTGAACAGGCAGAAGGTATTGGATTTGACCTCTCTTTCTCTCTCTCCATCCCTCTCTCTGCCTCTCTCTCTCTCCCCCCTCCCTCTCACCATTTCTCTCCTGACCATTCCCTTTCCTCAGCTTTCTCAACATCTCTCATTATCTCTCTCTGTTTCTCTCTCTTTTTGTCTCTCTCCCTCTCTGTCTCTCCCCCCTCCTCTCTCTTTCCGTCTCTGTTCCTCCTTATATACCTCACGATGTCTCTACCTGTTCTACTTATCTCCCCGTATCTCACCAACCCTTCCTCTCATTCTTTCTTTCCATCCCTCCCTCATCCCTCCCTCCATCTCGTTATATGTGTCTCCCCACCACCCACTTACCCTTTCCTTTCTTCCCCTCTCTCCGTCCTTCTTCTCCTCTCTCCATCCTGTCCTTCTTCTCCTCTCTCCATCCTGTCCTTCTCCTCTCTCCATCCTGTCCTTCTCCTCTCTCCGTCCTGTCCTTCTTCTCCTCTCTCCGTCCTGTACTTCTTCTCTTCTCTCCATCCTGTCCTTCTCCTCCTCTCTCCATCCTGTCCTTCTCCTCTCTCCATCCTGTCCTTCTCCTCTCTCCATCCTTCTTCTCCTCTCTCCGTCCTGTCCTTCTTCTCCTCTCTCCATCCTGGCCTTCTTCTCCTCTCTCCGTCCTGTCCTTCTCCTCTCTCCGTCCTGTCTTTCTTCTCCTCTCTCCGTCCTGTCCTTCTTCTCCTCTCTCCATCCTGTACTTCTTCTCCTCTCTCCATCCTGTACTTCTCATCTCTCCGTCCTGTCCTTCTCTCCTCTCTCCGTCCTTCTTCTCCTCTCTCCATCCTGTCCTTCTTCTCCTCTCTCCGTCCTGTACTTCTTCTCCTCTCTCCATCCTGTCCTTCTTCTCCTCTCTCCGTCATGTTCTTCTTCTCCTCTCTCCATCCTGTCCTTCTCCTCTCTCTATCCTGTTCTTCTTCTCCTCTCTCCGTCATGTCCTTCTTCTCCTCTCTCCATCCTGTCCTTCTCCTCTCTCTATCCTGTTCTTCTTCTCCTCTCTCCGTCATGTCCTTCTTCTCCTCTCTCCATCCTGCCCTTCTCCTCTCTCCATCCTGTCCTTCTCCTCTCTCCGTCCTGTACTTCTCCTCTCTCCATCCTGTCCTTCTCCTCTCTCCATCCTGCCCTTCTCCTCTCTCCATCCTGTCCTTCTTCTCCTCTCTCCATCCTGTCCTTCTCCTCTCTCCATCCTGCCCTTCTCCTCTCTCCATCCTGTACTTCTTCTCCTCTCTCCATCCTGTCCTTCTTCTCCTCTCTCCATCCTGCCCTTCTCCTCTCTCCATCCTGTACTTCTTCTCCTCTCTCCATCCTGTCCTTCTTCTCATCTCTCTGTCCTGTCCTTCTTCTCTTCTCTCCGTCCTGTCCTTCTTCTCCTCTCTCCATCCTGCCCTTCTCCTCTCTCCATCCTGTCCTTCTCCTCTCTCCATCCTGTCCTTCTTCTCCTCTCTCCGTCCTGTACTTCTTCTCCTCTCTCCATCCTGTCCTTCTCCTCTCTCCATCCTGTCCTTCTCCTCTCTCCATCCTGCCCTTCTCCTCTCTCCATCCTGTACTTCTTCTCCTCTCTCCATCCTGTCCTTCTTCTCATCTCTCTGTCCTGTCCTTCTTCTCTTCTCTCCGTCCTGTCCTTCTTCTCCTCACGCCGTCCTGTCCTTCTTCTCCTCTCTCCGTCCTCTCCTTCTTCTCCTCTCTCCATCCTGTCCTCCTTCTTCTCTCTCCGTCCTGTCTTTCTTCTCCTCTCTCCATCCTGTCCTCCTTCTTCTCTCTCCGTCCTGTCTTTCTTCCTCTCATGCTCCGTCTATCTGTTTCAGACACAAGTGCTAGACTAAATAATGTCTGTATGTCCAGTATGTCTAGACACCTGGATGGACTAGGCAGGTAGACAGTGATGCAGACTCAGTCACTCTTCCATCTTTAGACAGGGCATTCTGAACATCTGGGAGCCTCCTGTTCACCACTATCTGTCAGACTACAGTCCACTGTCAAATCTTGGCCTTAGGTTTGGTACTGTACATCACACCTGGGTCAAATACATATGTCAAATCTGTTCAACTACTTTAACTGGGCTTCATTTGGTTTGGCCGGTACATCGGAACCAATGGCATAGTCCCAAAAGTTCAAACGCCAAGCTAAATCAAATGCATGTCTGCTAGAGGTTTACTGTACACAGCTTCAGATGTTCTTGGATGCCATGGAAGGTTCAATTAGCCAATCAACTGGCTAAGGTTGACTCTCGGGGTGGAATCTGATTGGCAGCCAGTGATGCATTTTATTTTTACTTTCCAACTATTGGAATGAAACAACATTTGTGCAACACCTAACAACCTCGCTGAGAGGTTCTGACCTGTCAGTGTAATGGCTAAGGTGCTGAGGTTGAGTCCTGGTCAGGCAGTACTATAGTTTTATGCTTACGGTGTTTGACTGACAGAAGGCTTTAGAGTGGGCTTGATTTAAACCCCAACGTCACTGACTCTCATGTTCTGTGAGATTAAATGCATTTAAATATTTTTTCATGTTACCATTTTCCCAAAGTAGAACTTAGATGGTGTGCAGATGGAATTTTGTGAAATACACTGTGTTGAAACTAGAGAAACCAACTCAAGACTATAGCCTGTATGGAAAGGTACCATTGAAGGAGTGACTGTTGCCATTCTTGGGGCTTGTTCTGTTTTGTCAAAGATTCACACATGGATCCAAGTTATTATGTTCCAGTATTAGAATGTAGTGAACAATGAATAGACTATGACTGTACTGTATTGTTAGATGATGATATGTAGCAGCTAGGTGGACAACAGTGGACAGGTACTGAACTATAATGACCCTTCACCATGTGTTGTCTAGCCATTCTAGACATGTGGTTCTCACCTGCCAGTACAGACACAGTATACAGTCTGGACAATTTATCTTTTCCCCTCAGTCTGTCTATCTGTCTGGACAATTTACATTTTTCCCCTCTGTTTGTCTATCTATCTGCCTGTCTGCTTGTTCATTCGTCCGTCCGTCCTTAAGTCAGTCTGTCTGTCCATTCATCCTTCAGTCAGTCAGTCAGTCAGTCAGTCAGTCAGTCAGTCAGTCAGTCAGTCAGTCAGTCAGTCAGTCAGTCAGTCAGTCTGTCTGTCTGTCTGTCTGTCTGTCTGTCTGTCTGTCTGTCTGTCTGTCTGTCCGTCCGCCAATCCTCCAGTCCTTCTACCTGTTCTACCTGTCTACCTGTTCTCTTCCTCCATTTGGAGGGTAAACCGTTCACACTGACACTACATATTACACTAAACGAATGGAAGAACTTTCCGTGCCCTGGCGTGGTTTGCTGCCTTTGTGAAGCTCGACTTAGGAACCGTGCTCAGTCATGACTCACACTGTCGTTTCCCATGACCTGTAAAGTTTTAGCATGCGTCACAGCCTCATTACATGGCAGTGTGGCCAGAGGCAGTGGAGGGAGTATGTCGGTGTAGTCCCCAAAACGCTTCCCTGTGATACTTAGTCTCCTGACTGTAGAATGGAGGATATAGTTTTGTGAGCAGGAGCAGAGTGCTGGTCCGCGTTGAGCCGGGGACATATGTCACCCCCGCTGAATCCTGGGATGGCGGCCAAGGAAGGGTAGGATAAAAGAGGAGAGAAAAGCGAGGGAGGACAAGGGGAAAGGAGAGAGGCTGAGTTATCACATAGAGCACAATCACTGGACCGTATCGTCTATTCCCTGTTGTAATCTATTCTGTCACGGTTATACTGGGGCACTGACAGGGACAATGTGTGTGTAGACTGTTCGTATGTGTGTGCGTGTGTTCGTGTGTGTGAGAGAGAGAGAGTGTGTGGCTAATATAGCAAGTAATACGGTTCATATAGTGGGTGTGTCCACAAACAAACGCACACATTTACCTCCATTACCATTCAAACAGGTGTGTGTGTGGTTATGCAAAGAGACCCAACACCTATTCAACCGCTCGGTGTGTGTTTGAGCGGACGCGGGGGCTGGCCCCACTTTAGGCTGTTTATGTTGTTATTCCAAGCCTTCCTCTTCGCTGTACTAAAATGTCATTGCTGGACTGCTCAGAATATTGATGGTCTCAACGCCTCACCTGTGTGGCATTAAACATTCATAGGAGCCTTGTGGTGCGCTGTCTGTGACAGCAGAAGGTTGGCCACGGAAATGTATTACCTGCCGAGGCTGGTAGCCTAGCGGTTAAAAGTGTTGGGCCACTAACCGAAAGATTTCTAGTTCAAATCCGCAAGGTGGAAAAATCTGCCGTTCTGCCCCTGAGCAAGGTAGTTAACCCCAAATAACAACTGCTCTTCAGGCACCGATGACTACGATTAAGGAAGCTCCCTGCACCTCTTTGATTCAGAGGGTTTGGGTTAAATGCGGAAGAATGTGCAACTGACTAGGTATCCCCTTCCCTATTTGATGGAGGTATACTGCCACCTAGTGGTTGAATGGGGAAACACTGTTTGGAGAGGAGCAGGGAGAAGTTGGCCCGAGATGCTGATTGTGGGTCAGTTTTGCATTTCCACCGCTAACGGTTGTTAGCTTCCAATTGGCTCATTCATCCCCCCTCCTCTCCCCTGTAAATATTCCGCAGGTTGTTGCTGTAAATGAGAAT
>NC_138307.1:68796618-68896618 GCF_965601325.2 Salmo salar | reverse complement strand
ATGAGCAGTTAACACAACATTGTGTCTCTCTAATAGCATTTGGAATGGAACAAGATTCCCGTAATGCTCTGTACAGTACTTTGTCATGACAAATAGACACTATGATAGATCAATGCAAACTAATGAACAAAATGAATAGATAGCTATACTAGACAGGAGCAACTAGGACAGAATGGATCGACTCTCTAGTAGTTCTGAAAACAGATATTGTTTTTTGCATTGCTGAATGCTATTGTGGTGCCATATTGGATGTACTGAAAAAAATCATTTTTACCACTATGGCAATTCTAGCTTTTATAAGGAGGGAAGCCTAGTGGTTAGAGCGTTGGACCAGTAACTGAAAGGTTTCTGGATCGAATCCCCGAGCTCACAAGGTAAACATTTGTTGTTCTGCCACTGAACAAGGCAGTCCATCCTTCTTTCTCTCTCCCTCCATCCTTCTCTCTCTGTCTTTCTCTCCCACTTCTCTCTCTTGTTCTTAACTTATCTGACTAGTTAAATAAAGGTTAAATAAATAAAAAATAAAAACGCTTCTCCTAGGGGTGAGAGGAGCCGACGAATCAGAGCTGCGCAGGATTGTGACTGAGCCCCACGAGGAACACCTGATGCTAGCCGCTGACTTCTCTCTCCTGGATGCTCTCCTGCCCAAACTGTCCCGAAGAATCTGTTTCACCACCTCTGAACCCCCACGCCCCGTCAAACACACCCCGGCCGGTGAGAATTAGTTCCAACCACTGATCCATGATCAGATTGCTCACCTCCAATCGTAACCCTAACCATTACAGGGGTGAAAAGAATCTGATCCTTTATCAGTGGTTGAGGGCAACTTCGAAAGTACCTACTCCTGAGAATGCCCAGAGATGTTCTGCTATGCAGGTATCTTTGTGTAGTGAGGCTAGATGTCAGCTGTACTGCCCATGGTTATTGTATATGCGTATATATTAAAACATGTTATTTTGTTTAGTGGTGTCTGGTACGTACTTTCTATGCTCTTTATGTTTTAACCCCTTTATGTTTCAATCTCTGTTTCTCTCTCCCTCCATCCTTTCCTCCCTGTCTTTCTCTCCCCTTCCATCCTTCTCTCTCTGTCTTTCTCTCCCCCCTTCCTCCTTCTCTCTCCCCCTCCATCTTTCTCTCTCTTTCTTTCTCTCTCCCTCTATCCTTCTCTGTCATTCTCTCCCCCCTCCCTCCTTCTCTCTCCTCCTCCATCTATCCTTCTCTCTCTGTCTTTCTCTATCCATCCATCCTTCTCTCTGTCTTTCTCTCCCCCTTCTCTCTCTCTGTCTGTCTTTCTCTCCACCTCATCCTTCTACCTCTGTCTTTCTCTCCCTCTCCTTCTCTCTCTGTCTTTTTCTCTACCTCCATTCTTCTCTCTGTCTTTTTCTCTCTCCCTCCATCCTTCTCTCTGTCTTTTTCTCCCCCTCCCCCTTCTCTCTCGCTGTCTTTTTTTCCACCTCCATCCTCCATCTTTCTCTTCTTATTCATCACGCCCGTTTCTCTCCATCCACCTCTCCTTCCCATCCTTCTCTCTCTCCTCCCCCATCTTTCCCCCACCCATCCTTCTATCTCCCCTCCCTCACCCCATCCTTCTCTCTCTCCTCTCCCCCATCTTTCCCCCACCCATCCTTCTATCTCCCCTCCCTCACCCCATCCTTCTCTCTCTCCTCTCCCCCATCTTCCCCCCACCCATCCTTCTATCGCCCCTCCCTCACCCCATCCTTCTCTCTCTCCTCTCCCCCATCTTTCCCCCACCCATCCTTCTATCTCCCCTCCCTCACCCCATCCTTCTCTCTCTCCTCTCCCCCATCTTTCCCCCACCCATCCTTCTATCTCCCCTCCCTCACCCCATCCTTCTCTCTCTCCTCTCCCCCATCTTTCCCCCACCCATCCTTCTATCTCCCCTCCCTCACCCCATCCTTCTCTCTATCCTCCCCCCATCTTTCCCCCACCCAACCTTCTATCTCCCTCCCCTTCATCTCCCTCCCCAGCGGAGGAGCGTGTGGTGGGTCCCCGGGACCTCCAGGTGAGTGAGCTAGCCTACAGTAGTCTGAGGCTGACCTGGAGCCAGGCCACGGGGGACGTCACCGGCTACCGCCTCCTGGTCACCCCCCTCAGTCCCAAGGGACAGCTGCTGCCCAGCCTGCAGACACAGGTGAAGGGGAGTGGGGGTGTTTAGAGGTTGAGGTGTTGTGGTAATAACGGGGGCTAAATGCTGAATGCCATTTCAGACGATGGGCTAAAATAGGATATTAGGAGTCAAACCACCTGGGTAAAGTGCCTGGAATTGAGTTGAAGCAGGAATTGAATCTAAAACACTTTCTGAATTGGAAACTGAATTGACTCAAAATACTGTTGGGAGGGTAAGGAGGGAGCTGAGATAGGTGAACCTGGTGGGGGTAAGGTGGCAGGGGGATGGGATGTGAGAGGTGACAGGATATTGGGCCCAGGACCAGATGGTGCTGAGTACAGACACAGAGACTGACCACAGCAGGATACTGCTAGATAGAGGTGTGTGTGTGTGTGTGTGTGTGTGGGTGTGGGTGTGGGTGGGTGGGTGGGTGGGTGGGTGGGTGGGTGTGGGTGGGTGGGTGTAGCTAGTATGCAATGAGAGAAAATCAGAAAGCAATTTCACAATGACCTTGAGCTTTACAATGTAATGTAATGTAATGTAATGTACTGTACTGCACACTACACTATTTGTTGGAGTGTGTGTGTGTGTTCAGTTTTTGTCCATGTGTACAGTACATTTGCTGACACTTTCTTCTGAACAATATTGTGAAACTCACATTCTTAGTCTTTGTTTTGGATAGTTTGGTGGGTGGGTGTGTGTGTGCGCACGTACGTGCATGTTTTGTCTTTGTCTTGCAGGCATGGAATCTTTCCCCATTGTGTGTATACTCTCAGTGATTTTCTACAGCCTTGCCAGAGCCACAGGGCACAGCACTGGATTCGCAGAGTGGGTTATTTGCGTGTCCTTGCTATGACACTGGTGTAGAACTCTGAAGAAAGATACTTTAGCATTCTCTAACAGAACCATTCCTGCAGGGACAATCAAGCTATGCAGGCATTACATAACTTGTGTGTTGGGTGGTGAAGTCACAGAGGAGAGGATGGATGCAATAGGTTTGAGATGTACTGTGGAATAGAAAAGTGTTCTCTAACCCTAACATTACAAAAAATGTGTTTTATTGTCACATACACTGGATAGAGGCAGTGAAATGTATTGTTTTACAGGGTCAGTCATAGTAGTCCAGCGCCCCTGGAGCAAATTAGGGATAAGTGCCTTGCTCAAGGGAACATTGAACAGGTTTTTCACCTTGACTGCTACGGTATTCGAACCAACAACCTTTCGGTTACTGTGCCAACGCTCTAACCGCTAGGCTACCTACCACCCTACAACTGTTGCACATATCAGATCTATTTCACCTGATTCCACTAGTCCATTAATTATCAAGCCCTTGTATAGTTGAATCAGGTGTGCTGGTGCTTGGAAAGAACAAATATGTGCCACGGCTGACTGATTGGTGAAAGACTGGTGTAGAATGATTACAGAGTAGAGTGATTCTAGTGATGATACACTGAGTGGTGAAATACTGGTGTAGAATGATTACAGAGTAGAGTGATTCTAGTGATGATACACTGAGTGGTGAAATACTGGTGTAGAATGATTACAGAGTAGAGTGATTCTAGTGATGATACACTGAGTGTAGAATGATTACAGAGTAGAGTGATTCTAGTGATGATACACTGAGTGGTGAAATACTGGTGTAGAATGATTACAGAGTAGAGTGATTCTAGTGATGATACACTGAGTGTAGAATGATTACAGAGTAGAGTGATTCTAGTGATGATACACTGAGTGGTGAAATACTGGTGTAGAATGATTACAGAGTAGAGTGATTCTAGTGATGATACACTGAGTGGTGAAATACTGGTGTAGAATGATTACAGAGTAGAGTGATTCTAGTGATGATACACTGAGTGTAGAATGATTACAGAGTAGAGTGATTCTAGTGATGATACACTCAGTGGTGAAATACTGGTGTAGAATGATTACAGAGTAGAGTGATTCTAGTGATGATACACTGAGTGGTGAAATACTGGTGTAGAATGATTACAGAGTAGAGTGATTCTAGTGATGATACACTGAGTGTAGAATGATTACAGAGTAGAGTGATTCTAGTGATGATACACTGAGTGGTGAAATACTGGTGTAGAATGATTACAGAGTAGAGTGATTCTAGTGATGATACACTGAGTGGTGAAATACTGGTGTAGAATGATTACAGAGTAGAGTGATTCTAGTGATGATACACTGAGTGTAGAATGATTACAGAGTAGAGTGATTCTAGTGATGATACACTGAGTGGTGAAATACTGGTGTAGAATGATTACAGAGTAGAGTGATTCTAGTGATGATACACTGAGTGGTGAAATACTGGTGTAGAATGATTACAGAGTAGAGTGATTCTAGTGATGATACACTGAGTGTAGAATGATTACAGAGTAGAGTGATTCTAGTGATGATACAATTTCTGAATACACACATGCGCGAGCACACACCCACATAAAACCATCCCCACAAACACCCTTACCCATTTCACTCAAACCTCTCCCTCTCTCCCTCTCTCCCTGTCCCTGTCTCTGTCCCTGTCCCTGACCCATTCACTCTCCCGGTTCCTGTCCCTCTGCCTGTCCCTCTCTCTCTCCCGCTCCCTTTCCTTGTCCTACTCCCTGTCCATGTCCTTCTCTCTGTTCCTCTCCCTGTCCCTCTCGCTCTCCTGCTTCCTCTCCCTATGCTTCTCCCTGACCCTGTCCCTCTCCTTGTTCCGCTCTCGCTCTTGCTCCCTCTTTCTCTCCCTCTCCCTGTCCCTCTCCCTGGCCCTGTCCTTCTCCCTATCCTTCTCCCTGTCCCTCTCCCTCTGCTTGTCCCGCTCCCTGTTCCTCTCTCTCTCCCTGTCCTGTGTGTGTCGTATCAGACTGATCTGAAAGGTGATGAGAGGACATCTCTAGTGACAGAGCTGACTCCTAAGACAGAGTACTCTCTGACTGTCTACGCCATCTACCCTGGCCTCATTGGAGACTCTGCCACCATCATTACACAGACACGTGGGTTACAGAGGCACTAACATCAACAATCCCACACACATAGACATGCACCCACGCTAACACAGGAGCGTGCGCACACACAGTAGCTCACACAGGTAAATATAGATATACATATACACAAACAAACACCAGCGGAACACACTCACACATACAGTAGTATTGTAAATATAGATCCACATGTATACTTAATCGTCATTCAGAAATTCACCCACACTGAAACGTACACATCACATACCTGTGCTCATATACAACCAGGCATTTTGCATATACACATGCAATTTCAAATGTACTCAACATTCCAACATGTTTTCCTTCCTCTGTCTTAGCCCCGGTGCCTCCTGTCTCAAACTTCCGTGTGATGGAGGAGGGCCTCTTCTCTCTGAGGTTGGCATGGACACCACCTCTAGGGAAGCTCGAGGGATACAAGATATTCATCCCCAGATGTGAGTTGAATCCTGTATTGACATTACACCACATCATTAGTCTGATCCAGACCTGGGTTCAAGTAATATATCTTTCAAATACTTGTAGCGTTTGCTTTAGCCCGTCAAGAGTGCCAGGCGGCAGAAGTTTGTACTTGTGGGACTGTTCTATTGGTCCTTTGCAGTAGACAACCTTAATCAACCACAGCTAAGGTATTTGAAATGTTTTGAGTATTTGAACCCAGGTCTGGTATCACCATAGTTCTTTCGGTTTAATTGAGGCTTCATATCATACAGGTCTCTTGAGGTTTTACAACAACTTTGACACCAGGTACAGAAGTTGAAAAGGGTATACATATAGTGCCTTCGGAAAGCACTCAGACCCCTTGACTTTTTCCGCATTTTGTTACATTACAGCCCTATTCTAAAATATGTACATTAAATGTAAAAAAAAATCCTCAGCAATCTACACACAATACCCCATAACGACAAAGCGAAAACAAGTGTTTAGACATTTTTGCAAATGTATTAAAAATAAAAAAACAGAAATACCTTATCTACATCATTTTGCAGACCCTTTTCTATGAGACTCGAAACTGAGCTCAGGTTCATCCTGTTTCCATTGATCGTCCTTGAGATGTTTCTACAACATGATTGGTGAAGCATGGTGGTGGCAGCATCATGCTGCGGAGATGTTTTTCAGCGGCAGGGACTGGGAGACTAGTCAGGCATCAGGAAAAGATGAATGGAGCAAAGTAACGAGAGATCCTTGATGAAAACCTGCTCCAGAGCGCTCAGGACCTCAGACTGGGGCGAACGTTCACCTTCAAACAGGACAACGACCCTAAGCACACAGCCAAGACAGCGCAGGAGTGGCTTTGGGACAAGTCTCTGAATGTCCTTGAGTGGCCCAGCCAAAGCCTGGACTTGAACCCAATTAAACATCTCTGGAGAGACCTGAAAATAGCTGTGCAGCGACGCTCCCCATCCAACCTGATAGAGCTTGAGAGGATCTGCAGAGAAAAATGGAAGGAACTCCCCAAATACATGTGTGCCAAGCTTGTAGCGTCATATCCAAGAAGACTCAATGCTGTAATCACTGCCAAAGGTACTTCAACAAAGTACTGAGTAAAGGGTCTGAATAGTTATGTAAATGTGATATTTTGTATTTGTATTTTTAATAAATTAGCAAACATTTCTAAAAACCTGTTTTTGCTTTGTCATTATGGGGTATTGTGTGTAGATTGATGAGGGAAAAAAACATTTGAATACATTTTAGAATAAATCTGTAACGTAGCAAAATGTGGAAAAAGTCAAGGGGCCTGAATACTTTCCGATGGCACTGTATCTCATTGTAACCCCTTCACATTTTCTCTACTAGATATCATGCCTTTGATTACCCCGTCTTTTGCGGTGTCAAAACAACTTTGACGCTGCGAAGGCTACAGAATTAGACAGGGATACATATTTTGTACTTATCCCTTTACTTGACATCATGGCTCCCATTCTCTTGTGGTCTTATAACAAATGTAGTACCCGGTACAGAATTTATAATTGTCTTTATTGAAGGTAGTTATCTCTCCTGGTACAGAATGTAACAGGGATACCTATTTTGTTCTAAACTCTGTAAACCCAGAAGTAAAATCCAGCGTAATTTGGTTTATGTTTAAGTAGTCTGTCCATGAAAGATGAATTGTGTCCTGACCCCATGCAGCCGACCGGCCAGGGCTGACCTATGAGCAGGTGCTGCGCGGCGACACCTCCTCCCATGTGATTGACAGCTTGGAGGAGGATAAGAAGTACACCGTCAGTATCTTTGCTATCTACCCCCAGGGCCCCAGCCAACCTGTCTCGATCATCGGCAAAACACGTAAGTGACCCTGCTGAATGTGTCGACCAACAGCTAGAATTTTTAATTGTAGTCATTTAGCAGATGCCCTTATCCAGAGAGACTTACAGGAGCTATTAGGGTTAAGTGCCTTGCTCAAGGACACAGACAGATTTATTTCACTTAGTCGCCTCGGGATTCGAAACCAGTGACCTTTTGGTTACTGGCCCAACACTCGTAACCGCTAGTCTACCTCCCTAAAACCAATCCTATGCTTTGAAATCAATGAGTGGGAGTTTACAAGTTGTGGAACACTTCTAGAAAATGGTGGAGAATCAGGATGCTTCCATTGTCTTTGAAAGTGATCTTGAAAATATAATCTAAGTCAATTGGTTATGAAATATATATTTCAATAGAAGCTTAGTGCCCTATTTCACACCTTTCTGACTATGTAATAAGTTGTTATGATTGTCCACTAAGTGGCAGTGTAGCTTCTCCCAACACGTTGATCAGACTTCCAGGCTGTGGTCATGTATTTCACTATCTGTGTGTGATGCAGTTTCTGTTCTCCATCAAATTACATTTGTATAATTTAGGTAAATATTAAAGAAAAGGTATTCATTAGTGTTCCTCCCCTAACTGAGTGTGTGTGTGTGTGTGTGTGTGTGTGTGTGTGTGTGTGTGTGTGTGTGTGTGTGTGTGTGTGTGTGTGTGTGTGTGTGTGTGTGTGTGTGTGTGTGTGTGTGTCTGTGTGTCTGTGTGTGTGTGTGTGTATATATGTGTGGGTTTGTGTGTGTTTCTATTCTGCAGTGAAACTGGTGCCAGTGCAGCAGCTCCTGGTCCAAAACGCCACCACAGACACCGTCCAGGCCCGCTGGGGCTCAGTGAAGGGGGCCACGGGGTATCGCCTCACCTGGTCCTCCTCAGGTACTGGGACCCTATTAGCAGTGTGTTACCAAGATCACCCAGAAGACACACTGAACACACACTGACCACTCAGACACAGTGTCTTTGAAATCACGATACAACATACAGGTTGCATACAGAGTATACAGTGCCTTCGGAAAGAATTCAGACCCCTTGACTTTTTCCACATTTTGTTACATTACAGCCTTATTCTCATCAATCTACACACAATACCCCATAATGACAAAGCAAAAACAGGTTCACATTTACATAAGTATTCAGACCCTTTACTCAGTAC
This sequence comes from Salmo salar, assembly GCF_965601325.2. Taxonomy (NCBI): domain Eukaryota; kingdom Metazoa; phylum Chordata; class Actinopteri; order Salmoniformes; family Salmonidae; genus Salmo; species Salmo salar. The sequence goes on along the minus strand of NC_138307.1, from coordinate 68,888,055 downwards.
TTTGTTGAAGCACCTTTAGGAAGTGACTACAACCTCGAGTCTTCTTGGGTATGACGCTACAAACTTGGCACACCTGTATTTGGGGACTTCTTCCCACTCAAGGACATTCATAGACTTGTCCCAAAGCCACTCCTGCATTGTCTTGGCTGTGTGCTTAGGGTTGTTGTCCTGTTGGAAGGTGAACTTTCTCCCCAGTCTGAGGTTCTGAGTGCCTTGGAGCAGGCTTTCATCAAGGATCTCTCTGTACTTTGCTCTGTTCATCTTTGCCTCGATCCTGACTATTCTCCCATTCCCTGCCGCTGAAAAACATCCCCACAGCATGATGCTGCCACCACCATGCTTCACCGTAGGGATGGTGCCAGGTTTCCTCCAAACATGACGCTTGGCATTCAGGCCAAAGAGTTCAATATTGGTTTCATCAGACCAGAGAATCTTGTTTCTCATGTTCTGAGAGTCTTTAGGTTCCTTTTGGCAAACTACAAGCGGGGTGTCATGTGCCTTTTACTGAGGAATGGCTTCTGTCTGGCCACTCTACCATAAAGGCCTGATTGGTGGAGTGCTGCAGAAATGGTTGTCCTTCTGGAAGGTTCTCCCATCTCCACAGATGAACTCTAGCGCTCTATCAGAGTTGACCATTGGGTTCTTGGTCACCTCCCTAGCCAAGGTCCTTCTCTCCCAATTGCTCAGTTTGGCCTGGCGGCCAGCTCTAGGAAGAGTCTTGGTGGTTCCAAACTTCTTCCATTTAAGAATGATGGAGGGCACTGTGGTCTTGGGGACCTTCAATGCTGCAGAAAAATGTTGGTACCCTTCCCGAGATCTGTGCCTCAACACAATCCTGTCTCGAAGCTCTACAGACAATTAATTCGACCTCATGGCTTGGTTTTTGCTCTGACATGCACTGTCAACTGTGGGACCTTATAGACAGATGTGTGCCTTTCCAAATCATGTCCAATCAATTGTATTTACCAAAGGTGGACTCCAATCAAGTTGTAGAAACATCTCAAGGATGATCAATGGAAACAGGATGCACCTGAGCTCAATTTCGAGTCTCATTGCAAAGGGTCTGAATACTTATGTAAATAAGGTATTTCTGTTTTTTACTTTTAATAAATTTGCAGAAATTTCAATCACATTTTTTTTCACTGTCGTATGGGGTATTGTGTATAGGTTGCTGAGGAATATTTGTTATTTAATCCATTTTAGAATAAGGCTGTAACGTAACAAAATTTAGAAAAATTCAAGTGGTCTGAGTACTTTACGAAGGCACGATCACAACTAACCCACCCTCCTCCCCTCCTTCATCTCCAGATGGCCATAGAGAAAACGTGAACCTGGGGGAGACCTTTAACTTCTACATGATCCAGGGCCTCCACCCAGGCACTGAGTATGCCATCACCATCAACCCCATCTTTGTGGACATCGAGGGCCCTGTCACCTCTACCCCAGCCAAGACACGTGAGTTACCATGGAAACTGGGGCTATGTACAGGATGAGTCAACTTTTGAACATTATGGTTGTGTCCTAAATGACACTCATTTTAGCTTCATAATACAGTTCTTTCTACCAGAGCCCTAGCAGTGTGCCGGCCGAGGCCATCTCCCTTCATCATGCAGCTGTTCAATGACTAACATTCTATCCATAATGATAGTTAAATTCTCTCTCCTCTCTCCCCTCTCTCTCCCGTCTCCCTGTGCCAGTGGAGAGCAGTGCAGTCCAGACTCTGAAGGCATCGGCAGTGAGCACCAACAGTGCCATGGTCTCCTGGAACTCTGTCCCTGGGGCCACAGGCTACAGACTAGCCTGGGGGCCCACTCCAGGTGACCTCTCACCTCTTGCACAATACAAACCAAAGCCCTTCCCAAACCCCCCCCCCCCTACCCCCTAGACACTTGTGGAGATCTGAGGGGATTTGATTTGATAGGCTAGGTGGAATGTTTTACCATATTGCTTATCCCTGTCCAATCCTCTCAGATCTCCAGAAGTGTGTATGGAGCTAGGGGCTAGAGGTTCTTTCTTGACAGGACCTCTATCTCTCTCTTTCTCTCTCCAACCCTCCCCCCAACCCCTCTCCTCTCTCTCTTTCTCTTTTTACTCTCTCTCTTCCTCTCTTTCTATCATACTCTGTCCTCCTGTCCTGCCTTTGGGCATCTCTTCCTCTTGTCATCCTTTCTCTCCCCTCTTTCTTTCTCTCCCCTCTTCCTTTCTCTCCCCTCTTCCTTTCTCTCCCCTCTTTCTTTCTCTCCCCTCTTTCTTTCTCTCCCCTCTTTCTTTCTCTCCCCTCTTCCTTTCTCTCCCCTCTTTCTTTCTCTCCCCTCTTTCTTTCTCTCCCCTCTTTCTTTCTCTCCCCTCTTTCTTTCTCTCCCCTCTTTCTTTCTCTCCCCTCTTCCTTTCTCTCCCCTCTTTCTTTCTCTCTCCTTTTTTCTCTCTCATGCGTGATGTATCTCTGACGATGTTCAGAGTCTCCCCAACTCTGTGTACCTACCTACCACCCCTCTGTCTCACCGTGTCTATCAAAATCAGCATCAGTAGAACATAGAACATGATTGGAGGAAGATTCTGCAGCGGGCTTATGGATAAAAAGAAGGTGGGGGGGTGTATTTGATGTCACCCCTCTGAGCGTCCCTGTGGTGACACGACACAGATCCTTTGAAATGCCAGGACTGGGCTCCCCACCATGTCACTCGGTAGTACCAGCGTCATTTCCATGTGACAAGCTGGCATCATGGCCACCCCCTCAGAAAACAGGAAAATAAAAGGAGAGATGGAGGGATACGTGGGTTGTTTTAATCAGGGGACGGGCTTCTGATGATGTTCATATGGGGAAGACAGGAAAGGGGGGAATGTGTGAATAAAGGAGTGTGTGTGTCTGAAAGTGAGAGAAAAGGGAATGATCAAGCCAGATGAAAAGATGGAGGAGGGATAGTAGGGTGCCTTCTCCTTTCATGTGGAGATGATGATGAGAGTTATTTGGGGGTTTAGGTTGGGTTTTGTTCACGCATCCTCTTCTCATTGCCCTCACGACTGGTTGCCTTTTTTTAAATAACTCGGGATGCTTTTAATATCAACAGAGCTACGCTTGGAAACGAAAGGTATCATCAAACAATCCCAATGTCTGTAGAATTACTTGCTTTCGATGATTTGATTGGCCTGTAATGAGCTGTAAAGCAATGTGAAAGGGACAAATTGAATGGAATGGTCGTTAAGGGATTCATTAAGTTGAGTACAAAGAGAGACCTAATTGCTAATTAACTAATTTAATTTAAGCTACATAGTGCAAACATTTTGCAAATTATCAGACACAACTCAAATGAACACTCCATTGGTCCAAAGGAGTTGGCCTCCAATAGCAGGTGATTATCATTATGGGCTAAACACTAAACTGACTTTAGATCAGGGCTCAGGCCCTAACCCTCCACCTACTCCATTGTTATGTGTGTGTTATTCCTCCAGAGTTTGTGGGTCGGGACCGTCCTAGGCAGCTGGCTCTGAACGGCTCCACCACAGAGCACCTTCTGAAGAACGTGGTCCATGACACAGAGTATGTTCTGTCTCTTTACGTCCTGTTTGGATCGCTGGTGGGACCCGGCGTCTCAGCTACCTTCCGCACCTGTGAGTCCAACGCGTCCTCTTTCCTAGTGAAGTGTATTTTCATCACTACCCTGACGACTTCCCCTTTATGTAGCACTCGGTCGTATCACCCATCATGCAGTATTGTTTTGTGTTTTCATGTTCAGACGCCGCTCCTGATTTAGTTTTCTCTCTATGTTCGTTCTGATTAAACTCAACGACTGCACCTGCTTCCTGACTCCCTGCGTCTTCGTCATGTTGCCTTGTATCCCCTCTTCTCTCTCCGCTAGCTCCTTTGGGATATGTGTCTAACTTCCAAGTGACTTCCTACACCAGTTCCTCCATCGACGTGGAGTGGAGTCCCGTCGTGGGGTCCACCGAGTACAAACTCACCTGGAACATCGGTACTGTAGTGGGCTTCTTGTTCCAAATCCTAAATATAACCTTATCCCAATTGCAAAGATTAATGTAGCCTGTGAACTTGCAGTGTGTGTGTGAACACATGTGTGGTGTGTGTGTACACGTGTGTGTGTGTGTAAACGTGTGTGCGTGCCTGAGTCTTCTAATTTGCTGTGTTACACAGATGGCAACACTCCCCAGTCCCAGTATTTGGACCGCAGCGTTCTGTTCCACCGCATTCAGGGCCTCAACCCAGAGACAGTCTACATAGTTAGCATCCACGCTGTCTACGGCAACACAGAGGGGCCAGAAATCTCCCTTTCACAGCTCACAGGTACCTGGAGAGAGTATGGGGTAAATCCTAACTTGTGCATGATTTTCTTCCCACAGTGGTGATGGTGGGTATTGGACCTTTTCACTTATTCATGCGTTGATGTCATTGGGAGACTGAGTGAATTTTCCACTCAAGTGGAAGCTAGGATTTGTCCCTATGATGTCAGTGGAGTCTGCAGTCACAGCAATGTGCTTGGTAGGTGCTGTATACAAACAACTCATTTAAGGAAGGGGCATAGATTTTTTTTTCAAGCAATTTCTTTGGTTGGATACTGGGAATCCAAACGTATATACATGGAAACGCATGTAAGCAGTGGTTGACGTTGTTGTCGGTAATGTAATCACACTTATGGATGGGAAGCCCTCACAGTCCACCGCTGTATTTCCAAGAATATTGTATTTCTAAGATGTGTGATTTGAACGAGACAGACCACCGTTATTTCAATCAAGTACAGGCGTAATTGAAAAGTGATGATCCATTCAGACCAGCCTTACTGATTGAACTTTCGTAAATACATTATACGGAAAATATGGAGTGTAACACTGAGTCACAGCCATTTACATAAACCCACAGCCCGGTGGAGGAAGTCCTGATATTGTAATTAAGTAGGAAGATGTAGAACGTTACGCCCCTTGTACCCTTGTAGACTGGTGGTGCCCTTGTTTGATTGACGGGCCATATACTTTGAGCTTCCTATTTTAACCGCGGTTCCCTTTGTTGACACTTGAGGCTTGTGTTTTAACCACTGCTGTGTGTGTGTGTGTGTGTGTGTGTGTGTGTGTGTGTGTGTGTGTGTGTGTGTGTGTGTGTGTGTGTGTGTGTGTGTGTGTGTGTGTGTGTGTGTGTGTGTGTGTGTGTGTGTGTGTGTGTGTGTGTGTGTGTGTGTGTGTGTGTGTGTGTGTGTGTGTGTGTGTGTCACTGCTGCCTGGCATGGTTGTTATCATCTAATAATTCTGAGTTTGTTTCTACTGTTAGAAACTCTGAACAGAAAGTACTTAATTTACATTGAAGAAGTCCATCCAGGCTGTTGAATGAGGAACATTGTCACAACATTTATAATGATAATTGATTGTATATGTATTCAAGGTATGCTCAAAGCGGTCAACATTGAAAGGCAGAAACTCACCTCATCCACCACCGATATAGCATCCATGTAGCGGCAGCCATTTTGTGGCAGAAAGCTCACCACATATTTATTGTTTATCTTAAATGAACCTACATCTATTGTTGATGTGGTTCCATCAGCGTCGGTGACAGAGTCAGAGCTGATCCAAGCGATCAAGGAGGTGAAGGTGGTGGATGTCGGAGTCAACTCCTTCATACTGACCTGGAGGAGAACACCTGGGGTCACTGGCTACAAGATCTCCTGGAGCCCCTTCCATGGTGAGGACCACACACATGTATGGACACACCCACACGTTGACACACAAACACACACCACCAAAGCCACATATACTACCCACCACTGCGACCTGTATGCTCTCGTTGGCTGGCCCTCGCTTCATATTCGTCACCAAACCCACTGGCTCCAGGTCATCTATAAGTCTTTGCTAGGTAAAGCCCTGCCCTATCTCAGCTCACTGGTCACCATAGCAGCACCCACCCGTAGCCCGCGCTCCAGCAGGTATATCTCACCAAAGCCAATTCCTATTTTGGCCGCCTTTCCTTCGAGTTCTCTGCTGCCAATGACTGGAACGAACTGCAAACATCACTGAAGCTGGAGACTCATATCTCCCTCACTAACTTTAAGCACCAGCTGTCAGAGCAGGTCACAGATCACTTCACCTGTACATAGCCCATCTGTAAATAGCCCATCCAACTACCTCATCCCCATACTGTTGTTTATTTAATTTATTTTGCTCCTTTGCACCCCAGTATCTCTACTTGCACATTCATCTTCTGCACATCTACCATTCCAGTGTTTAATTGCTATATTGTAATTACTTCGCTACCATGGCCTATTTATTGCCTAACCTCCCTTATCCTACCTCATTTGCACATACTGTATATAGACTTTTCTACTGTATTATTGACTAAGTTTGTTTATTCCATGTGAAACTCTGTGTTGTTGTTTGTGTCGCACTGCTTTGCTTTATCTTGGCCAGGTCGCAGTTGTAAGTGAGAACTTGTTCTCAACTAGCCTACCTGGTTAAATAAAGGTGAAATAATAATGTTCAAAATGAAAAAGTAGGCTCTATCTCAATTCGTCTTTCATGCTTCCTTGCATCCCCTCACCTCCCTCTTGTATTAAAGGACATGGTCCCTCCCCACAGACCTAAGTTCTTCAAGGTGAGGCGAGAGGCTGTGAGGCATAAAGGAAAGATCATTGTGAAATAGCTGTAGGCTATCCTGCTGTCCCGACCTATATATATCCCAAGCATGTTGACCTCTCTGCCTCTAGGTGGCGATGAGAAGTCCCAGCTAGTTTCTTCCTCCACTACCTCCTTCACCATCCCTAAGTTACAGGAGAGCTCGGCCTATAAGATCCAGGTGGCATCTATGGTGGGGGGCCGAGAAGGGAGCCCGTTCCTGGTCACTGCACGCACCTGTGAGTACTGAACTATGGCTACACCTCTCAGATATTCCTCTGGATAAGAGTGACTGCTAAACGACTAAAATGTAGACCTGTCACACGTCTCTACTCACCTAGCACCACCACCTAGCCCAAAACGTAGCAGTAAGGTATCTTAAAGTTATTCCGTGTGGTTGAGGGGATCAGTTTGAGCAAGGCCAGGCGCAGAACCGATAATCTTGATCAGATAATGAGTAGTTATTTGGGATGCAAGGTGATTTGTAGATCAGTGAGTCTGCACAGTCTGACTGCGATGTAGCCATTCTCAAACACTTAAATGATGTGTTGGATGTGTTATGTTCCAGTGGACCTGCCCAAAGTGAATGGTTTCGCAGCGCTGGACACCACAGACAGCAGTACCTCCCTCAACTGGATCAGCGTTGCCGGGGCTTCTGGGTATCTGCTCTCCTGGAGGCACATCTCAGGTCAGAGGTCAAAGCACAGCCAATCACATCAGGCTGTGACACCAGCACAGCCAATCACATCAGGTTGTGACACCAGCACAGATGATCACGTCAGGCTATGGCCTCATTCAAAATCCTTAATAATGCTTTCCCTCCTCAATCAATCTAACCATACAGCACATTACTTACAGAGGATGCAATTCAAAATGCTTAAACAAATACAGTTATAAAAGGTGAGAAAGATAAAAAAAACACTGTTTTGAAATGTGGCAAATAAAAATGGTAAAACTGTCACGTCCTGACCAGTAAAGGGGTTATTTGTTAGTATAGTTTGGTCAGGACGTGGCAGGGGGTATTTGTTTTATATGGTTTTGAGTGTGTGTTCATGTAGAGGGGCGTTTGATTTATGTATTCCGGGGTTTTTGGTTTAGTTCTATGTCTGTTCTAGGGTATTTAGATCTATGTTTAGGTAATTGGGATTGGGGCCTTCAATTGGAGGCAGCTGGTTATCGTTGCCTCTGATTGAAGGTCCTATATTTAGGAGTATGTTTGTTATGGGTATTGTGGGAGGTTGTTCTTTGCACTGCTGCATTTAGCATGCAAGACTGTTAGTTCGTTGTTTTGTTTATTAAGTGTTCACAAATAAAGTTAAGATGAGCACTCGACCCGCTGCGCCTTGGTCCGCTTACTACGACGTCCGTGACAAAAACAATTATTTAAAAAAACTGTGGACTTAAGAGACTAATGCATTTGAATAAATAAAAATACATAAAATAGATAGTATAAATTAAATAAATAGTATGGCTAAAAGCACCCTAAGTAAAAGCACCCAGAACCAAATTGTTCAGTCTGTCACAACAGAAGACTACTTCCTGGAGATTGTATCAGCGTGAACTATGCTAGGTTTCATCTTACCCATTTTTTTTTAAGTGTGAAGGGTTTGGAGGCCATAATTAATAGAAATCATCATGTAGGCACAATAAATATTATCCGCAGCGGTGAATTCAAGATGAAAATGGTGATTTTGTCCTGTAAATTGTCAATTGTTCCAAACTGTTATTGTGATGGGGAACCTTGGAATTGTATGTGTTTTTACAGTGATGACAATTGCTTTGTGTTTGTCACTTTTTACAACCTCTCTGACCAACCAGAGGACAATTTGTTCACAATGACTTGGCTAAAGGTTAAATAGATTTTATTATTTTTTTACCATATATGGGTACACTTTTTCTCTTCAGAGTTGGACACCAAAAAGGAGAAGCTTGGTCCTTCTGCCACCATGTTTAAGCTGAGTGATCTGCTGTATGGCAGGACCTACATCTTCACCATCAGACCTGTGTATGGAGAGGTGGAGGGACCCATCACCTCTATCCACCACAGGATAGGTAAAGCTTAACACCTCTTCACGTTATGGCTCCAGCTCACTGGAACAGTAAACAACGTGCTCACTCAAAAACGACAACAAAAACAATTGTTGAGTGCTGCTATCCTAAGCTGTAAGAAATGCAACGTTTGGAGAGCTGTCCATGACATTTTTATACACTTCACTAGAAACCGTCTATCATACAGGAAACCCAATGCTGGTTCATGTACTTACTAGGTCATGACATAAGTTATTACTCAGTAATTACTATGGTGTACAGTAGGTGTAGGACAGGCTAGCGGTTAGAGCGTTGGGCCAGTAACCGAAAGGTCGCCGGTTCGAATAACTGAACTGACAAGAGGAAAAATCTGTCTATGTGCCCTTGAGCAAGGCACTTAACCTTCATTTGCTCCAGGGGCGCCGTACTAATATGGCTGACCCTGTAGAACAACACAATTCACTGCACCTATCCGTGTATAAAAATGTCATAAATAATGTATACAGTATATCATGTGAAATGTGTCCAAGCACAACACTATGCTACTGCATATGAATCTAAAACACTGTCTATTTCCTTTCAGTGGCCAAGGACCGTCTTCTGGTGCCTGTCCAGTCTTTACCCGCCACTCCTTCCCCTCTCAACCCTCACACCCTCACCGCCTCCCACCCCAACGCAGCCAAAGCCACCAAAGCCCACACCCGCTCCACCGTCACCAAAGCCCCCTCCAAAACCACCGCCGGCATTGCCAAGAAACCCCCAAGCACCACCGTTGTCAAAACAGCTGCAGCCACCACCACCTTTATCAAAACAGCTGCAGCCACCACCAGCGTCGGCCATCTTACCAGCACTACCAGAAACATATTGGTTTTGGATACAGAGACAACTGTTGGACCAGGGCCAGGTAACAGAAGTATTTATAGTACCTATATAGATGAATGGCTGTTAGGCATTACAATCAGAGCAAACTGACAGACCCTCAGAATAACAGCACTTACCTCCATTAGAAACTGCTTCTTAAGACCCTCAGAATAACAGTACTTACCTCCATTAGAGACTGCTTCTTAAGACTGAAGATGTTCCTTTAGCAATGTTCTGTCTGACAATAATAATGTCTGCTAACAACCAATATCACTGTCACCATGACCTGTGCTTCTTAAGACTGAAGAATAACAGCACTTACCTCCATTAGAGACTGCTTCTTAAGTCTGAAGAATAACAGCACTTACCTCCATTAGAGACTGCTTCTTCAGACCCTCAGAATAACAGCACTTACCTCCATTAGAGACTGCTTCTTAAGACCCTCAGAATAACAGCACTTACCTCCATTAGAGACTGCTTCTTAAGACTGAAGAATAACAGCACTTATCTCCATTAGAGACTGGTTCTTAAGACTGAAGAATAACAGCACTTACCTCCATCAGAGACTGCTTCTTAAAACTGAAGAATAACAGCACTTACTTCCATTAGAGACTGCTTCTTAAGACTGAAGATGTTCCTTTAGCAATGTTCTGTCTGATGATAATAATGTCTGCTAACAACCAATATCACTGTCACCATGACCTGTGTCTGTGTGTGTGCGCACCTGCGCGCTCGTTCCTGTGTATGCGTGTGTGCCTCCGTGTGTGCCTCCGTGTGTGCCTCCGTGTGTGTGTGTGTGTGTGTGTGTGTGTGTGTGTGTGTGTGTGTGTGTGTGTGTGTGTGTGTGTGTGTGTGTGTGTGTGTGTGTGTGTGTGTGTGTGTGTGTGTGTGTGTGTTACAGTGTGTGGCAGGGTGAAGGCAGACATAGTGTTCTTGGTGGATGAGTCATGGAGCATCGGATCCAATAACTTTGACAAGCTCAAGGACTTCCTGTTCCGGGTTGTCACCTATTTCCCTGTGATTGGTCCTCAGGGCACACAGGTCAGAGGTCACACACCTTAAGGTCCTGGCCACCCTCACCTTGGCTTGTTCTTTTAGGGTCTAAGGTCTGAGTTGTTGTTGAAAACTTTGTGACAACGTTTAGATTCAATATGCTAAAAGCTGAAACCTAAAAGCACAGGACATTTGCAATCATCTTCCTTTTTCAGACCGCCCAAAGTATGTACCCTGGTGTATCTGTGTAAACAGCATTCTGTTATTGCCTCTTGCTGTATTTCATTCAAACTTTATTTTCTATATAGGCAATATGAAGGGGAATGATACATGTTATGATAAGATTACTTTGTTATTGAATGTACAGTACCAGTCAAAAGTTTTGACACACTTACTCATTCAAGGGTTTTTCTTTATTTTACTATTTTCTACATGATGTAATAATAGTGAAGACATCAAAACTATGAAATAACACATACATGTATGGAATCATGTAGTAACCATAAAAGTGATAAAATATATTTCATATTTAAGATTCTTCAAAGTAGTAATGCTTTGCCTTGATGACAGCTTTGCACGCTCTTGGCATTCTCTCAACCAGCTTCATGAGGTAGTCACCTGTAATGCATTTCAATTAACCTCTCTAGGGTAGGGGGCAGTATTTGCACGGCCGGATAAAAAACGTACCCGATTTAATCTGGTTATTACTACTGCCCAGAAACTAGAATATGCATATAATTGTTTGATTTGGATAGAAAACACCCTAAAGTTTCTAAAACTGTTTGAATGGTGTCTGTGAGTATAACAGAACTCATATGGCAGGCAAAAACCTGAGAAGATTCCTTACAGGAAGTGCCCTCTCTGACCATTTCTTGGCCTTCTACACTCTCTTTATTGAAAACTGAGGATCTCTGCTGTAACGTGACACTTCCTACGGCTCCCATAGGCTCTCAGAAGGCGGCAGAACGTTGAATGATGACTTTGCAGGCCATGGCTGAAAAACAGTAGCGCATTTGGATAGTGGTCGATCAGAGAACAATGAGACTGGGGCGCGCGTGCACGAGAAGAGTCCATTTTAGATTTTTAGTCTTTGAACGAAAACAGGGTTTCCCGGTTGGAATATTATCGCTTTTTTACGAGAAAAATCGCATAAAAATTTATTTTAAACAGCGGTTGACATGCTTCGAAGTACGGTAATTGTCACGAGCGGAATGAACAGTTTAAGGAGTGAGTCAAGCGCAGGAGACTGAGGTCCGTTGGAACAATCTTAATTTAATAAATCCACGGGTAAGTTTCACATACGGCTGGGAGCATAACCGTCAGGAAAAATGACAAAAAGAAGCTCCGCTCAAAAGGCAGACGGGGCGCAGCCCGGCAACCCTAATGCCCATATAATATAAGTAACACCACACGTAACAACGAACAATCCCGCACAAATCCTAGCTAAACACAGACAGACTAAATACCCCCCCACTAATGACAAACACAAAACAGGTGCAAACAAAAAACAGACATAACTAATAGACACTGAAACACAGATCGGTGGTAGCTAGTAGGCCGGCGACGACGACCGCCGAGCGCCGCTCGACCGAGGAGAGGCGCCACCTTCTGTGGATGTTGTGACAGTAATGGAATATTTAGAATTTCTTTGTCACGAAACGCGCCAGGCGCGTCACCCTTCGGATAGTGTCTTGAACGCACGAACAAAACAGAGGATATTTGAACATAACTATGGATTATTTTAAACCAAACCAACATTTGTTATTGAAGTAGAAGTCCTGGGAGTGCATTCTGACGAAGAACAGCAAAGGTAATCCAATTTTTCTTATAGTAAATCTGAGTTTGGTGAGTGCCAAACTTGGTGGGTGTCAAAATAGCTAGCCCGTGATGGCGAGCTATCTACTCAGAATATTGCAAAATGTGCTTTCACCGAAAAGCTATTTTAAAATCGGACATAGCGATTGCATAAAGGAGTTCTGTATCTATAATTCTTAAAATAATTGTTATGTTTTTTGTGAACGTTTATCGTGAGTAATTTAGTAAATTCACCAGAAGTTTGCGGTGGGTATGCTAGTTCTGAATGTCACATGCTAATGTAAAAAGCTGTTTTTTGATATAAATATGAACTTGATTGAACAAAACATGCATGTATTGTATAACATAATGTCCTAGGAGTGTCATCTGATGAAGATCATCAAAGGTTAGTGCTGCATTTAGCTGTGGTTTGGGTTAATGTGACATTATATGCTAGCTTGAAAAATGGGTGTCTGATTATTTCTGGCTGGGTACTCTGCTGACATAATCTAATGTTTTGCTTTCGTTGTAAAGCCTTTTTGAAATCGGACAGTGTGGTTAGATTAACGCGAGTCTTGTCTTTAAAATGGTGTAAAATAGTCATATGTTTGAGAAATTGAAGTAATAGCATTTCTAAGGTATTTGAATATCGCGCCACGGGATTCCACTGGCTGTTGAGTAGGTGGGACGATTTCGTCCCACATACCCTAGAGAGGTTAACAAGTGTGCCTTGTTAAAAGTACATTTGTGGGATTTCTTTCCTTCTTAATGTGTTTGAGCCAATCAGTTGTGTTGTGACAAGGTAGGGTTGGTACACAGAAGACAGCCCTATTTGGTAAAAGACCAAGTCTATATTATGGCAAGAACAGCTCAAATAAGCAAAGAGAAATGACAGTCCATCATTCCTTTAAGACATGAATGTCAGTCAATCCGGAAAATTTCAAGAACTTTGAAAGTTTCTTCAAGTGCAGTCGCAAAAACCATCAAGCACTATGATGAAACTGGCTCTCATGAGGACCGCCAAAGGAAAGGAATACCTAGAGTTACCTCTGCTGCAAAGGATAAATTCATTAGAGTTAACTGGATCTCAGATTGCAGCCCAAATAAATGCTTCACAGAGTTCAAGTAACAGGCACATCTCAATTTCAACTGTTCAGAGGAGACTGCGTGAATCAGGCCTTCATGGTAGAATTGCTGCAAAGAAACCACTACTAAAGGACACCAAAAATAAGAAGAGACTTGCTTGGGCCAAGAAACACAAGCATTGGACATTAGACCGGTGGAAATCTGTCCTTTGGTCTGATGAGTCCAAATTTGAGGTTTTGGTTGCCAACCGCCATGTCTTTGTGAGACAGAGAGTAGGTGAACGAATGTGTGGTTCCCACCATGAAGCATGGAAAAGGAGGTGTGGTGGTGTGGGGGTGCTATGCTGTTGACACTGTCAGTGGTTTATTTAGAATTCAAGGCACACTTAACCAGTATGGCTACCACAGCATTCTCCAGCCATACACCATCCCATCTGGTTTGCGCTTAGTGGGACTATAATTTGTTTTTCAACAGGACAACGACCCAAACCACACCTCCAGGCTGGGTAAGGGCTATTTGACCAAGGAGAGTCATGGAGTGCTGCATCAGATGACTTGGCCTCCACAATCACCCAACCTCAACCCAGTTGAGATGGTTTGGGATGAGTTGGACCGCAGAGTGAAGGAAAAGCAGCCAACAAGTGCTCAGCATAAGTGGGAACTCCTTCAAGACTGTTGTAAAAGCATTCCTCAAGAATCTGGTTGAGGGAATGCCAAGAGTGTGCAAAGCTGTCATCACTGCAAAGGGTGGCTGCTTTGAAAAATCTCAAATATAAAATATATTTTGATTTGTTTAACACTTTTTTGGTTACTATATGATTCCATATGTGTTATTTCATAGTTTTGATGTCTTCACTATTATTCTACAATGTAGAAAATAGTTTAAAAAATGGATAGGTGTGTCCAAACTTTTGACTGGTACTGTAGGTTATTGCCACTGACTGTCCCGTCTCTCCCCTCAGATAGCAGTGGTGCACTACAGTGATGAACCAAGGATAGAGTTCAAACTGAATGATTACAAGAACAGGAACTCTGTACTAAAGGCTCTGAGAGGAGTACGCTATGGAGGAGGCAACACCAAAACAGGTACACACACACATACACACATGGACACATACACGCACACACATACAGACTGACATTCTGTCTGCGTAGAAAAATGTTAGATGTCTATAAGCTTTGAAAGTGGAGACCTCACAAACGTCCAAAAGTAAACTTGCCTTGCCTTTTGGAGACAGCTTTGTATTTGTGTAACTAATTAACTGTTAATAAGTGAACTGTTTCGCCCAGGGCTGGATTACCTAATGGGCGCACAGGGCATGTACCCCTGGAGGTCGGGTGCCCCCCAGATAGGATATGATAGCAAAATGTGTAGAATTGCAGGAAATTAGCTTTAAACTGCTAAATGTTCTCTCAGCCTCATGGCAATAAGTGAACAATAGCATGAGATGAGCTATAAAACAGCCATTTCTCTCTCTGACCCATGGCAAAAAGTGTAGAATTTTCTCTAAAACTCCAGCATTTTCTCATAGCTTTATGGAGGTTGGTGCCCCGGGTTCTCAAATGCGGTAGTCTGGTGCTGCGCGTGTGTGTGTGTGTGTGTGTGTGTGTGTGTGTGTGTGTGTGTGTGTGTGTGTGTGTGTGTGTGTGTGTGTGTGTGTGTGTGTGTGTGTGTGTGTGTGTGTGTGTGTGTGTGTGTGTGTGTGTGTGTGTGTGTGTGTGTGTGTGTGTGTGTGTGTGTCAGTGGAGGTCGGTGCCGTTTGAAGATGAGGGAGGATGATTATTGTTTTTATGAGTATGGCCTTATTTCTATTACAGCATATTGGATGACTGTCATTCATATTCCATTCACCCAGCTCAATGTAACAGCAATAGGTTTAGCTACTACATGATAGTCAAATTTTCCCTGTACCCATCATGAGGTTGCTACAACCTAGCCTATGAATGAAAGTTTACAACGTAGGTGCACACAGGTCGAGAGAAAGATTTGAGGTGACAGACAGTGACACACAGACAGACAGTGACACATTCAATACCGTCTTGCACACTCTTGCCTGCATCTAGCTGATCTACGGTGTAATCATTAGTCCAACAGTTGCAAAATAGAGTTTCTATTGGACAAATTCAGTTATGTTTATCCCCTTTTTGTTACGTTTGCTTTTGTTTAAGAAATGTTTAACAGAATCTGCACAATGAATACACCCCTGATCACACGCAAACACAGTTCTCTTTCATAGCAGCCACATACAAACTGCTCATTGTATATATAATTCCTTCTCACATCTATCTACGCGCTCTCTTCCTCTTACCTTTTCCCTTCACTTGTGGACTATCTGTGACCAGGTGAAAAAACATTTCCAAGTCATACAGCCTACATCATTGTCAAGTCATAGTCAACAAAGCTATTAGAACTAATGCGTTAGTGTACAGTCAGCAGCAAGCAGTTTAGGAGTTGCACTGGCGGGCCCCGGTAGCAATACATTTATAAAACCAAAAGCTTAACTTTACTTGGAAGAGTTCCAGTGTTGGATAGCGATAGTCAGCTACCTCCCCATCCCTTCCTCTCTGTTTGAGCCGAGTGTTTGAGTTGGCTTAACTAGCTTGTTGCATTCAATGCAAGCTAAGTGAAAGTGAAAAATATATATTATGAAATATAGCTAGCTCTCTCTCTCTCTCTCTCTCTCTCTCTCTCTCTCTCTCTCTCTCTCTCGCGCTTCTCCTTAATTTTGATTTGATTTATTAAAAACTGTTCAGCTGTTGTCTCTCTCTTTGAGTCAACCAACTCACCATATTTTATGTACTGCAGTGCTAGCTAGCTGTAGCTTATGCTTTCAGTACTAGATTCATTCTCTGATCCTTTGGTTGGGTGGACAACATGTCAGTTCATGCTGCAAGAGCTCTGATAGGTTGGAGGACGTTCTCCGGAAGTTGTCATAATTCCTGTGTAAGTCTATGGAAGGGGGTGAGAACCAAGAACCTCCTAGGTTTTGTATTGAAGTCAATGTACCCAGAGGAGGACAGAAGCTAGCTGTCCTCTGGCTCTACCATGGTGCTACCCTACAGAGTGCTGTTGAGGCTACTGTAGACCTTCATTGCAAAACAGTGTGTTTTAATAAATTATTTGGTGACGTGAATATATTTAGTATAGTTTTATCTAAAAATGATAACTTTTTAAATGTTTCACTATTTTAAAAAAAATGAAATTCTGTAGGGATGGTCCTCTCTTTCCTCCTGTGAGAAGCCTCCACTGGTGTGTGTGTACATATTTATAGTGATATTGCCAGTGAATGTATTGTTGTTCCACAGGGAAGGGGATGAGCTACGTTCTGAAGGAGCTGTTCCAGGAGTCTCTGGGGATGAGGCAGGAGGTGTCCCATGTCTTGGTGTTGCTGACAGACGGCCGGGCCGTGGACGATGTGGAGCAACCCTCCAGGATCGCACAGGCTTATGGTCAGTTCAGATATCAGTGGTCATACTCTACATACTGGGGGTCAAAGGTTGTGGCTAGATGGTAAACAGCTACGGACAGAAGTGACTTTTCATAGCAGGCTAGGAGTGCATTTTATCTCATCGTTAACCCTTTTCCTAACCTTAACCTAATTATCCTAACCTGTTACGTTAATTTTCCTAACCTGCTACAAAAAGTAACTTCCGTTCGTAGCTGTATACCATCTAGTCAAAACCGTGGTCAATGTCTTGGGACGTCAAAGGATTGTAGCCATTTTGTTCTTGTTGATTTGGAGCCGTTGCTACTGACACGCAAGCTCCTGAAAACATCTCTTTAACACAGATGAATCTACACAGGCATATCTCACCTGTCTTTGATACATGTAGTGATATCCAGTAGCTGGTCCTTGTCAGAAGCCTTTGACTTTGCATATTGTTGAATATTGCTTTGTATAACATTATATCATGTATTTTCAAGTTCTTCTGCGATATTGACTCCACTCTCAGGTGTGAGTGTGCTGGCCATCGGGGTGGCCAATGCAGACATGGACGAGCTGAAGAAGATAGCGCATCCAGCCAACTACCAGAACATCTTCTACGCCAGGGACTTTGATGACTTCTCCTCCATAGAGAGAGAGTTCATCAGCAACATCTGCAGCGAGGCGCTGCTCTCCGAGTTCAGACAACACGACGAGGTACAGAATACACACGTCTGAATGAAACTAATATATCATTTGAAATGAAAGGTACTACATCAGGACTTTTTGGAACAACATGCTTGTTTTAAAACATTCTAGGTTGCTGATAATGTCTGCTCGATATGTCTCCTTAGCTGGGATCATAGTTAGTTAAGTATGAAGTGTGGAATGTTGACAAGCAACCAATTATGACAGAGATGTGAAACTCAGCTGTGTGTCGGAGTGGGCTGCTCTCGCCCTCCAGCTGGAATTAGAATGTTCTCGAGGTAGAAATGATGATTTAATTAATAATGACCTATAGCCTCTGATTCAAGGTCATATAATAAGGTCAACATCAATGTGTTTGACCTCTTTTATTAGTCTGCCCAGCTGGACACTCCAACTGATGACCCTGATGAGCTGACCAAACCCCAGGGCCCCTGCCCCTTACAGTGCAAGGTACGTCCTTCTCTTAGTCATCATCATCATTACTGTTATCATAAACATTACTATTATCATCATCACCATCATCATCATTGCCTTTTTCATTATTTGTGTCAGCATTACGTGTCCCAGTTTGTCCAATAGAAATCGTTCCCTCCCAGCAACCAGTTCTGCTAATGACTTCATTCCTACCAGTTCTGCTAATGACGTCATTCCAACCAGTTCTGGCAGTGACTTCATTCCTAGCAGTTCTGCTAATGACGTCATTCCTAGCAGTTCTGCTAATGACGTCATTCCTAGCAGTTCTGCTAATGACGTCATTCCTAGCAGTTCTGCTAATGACGTCATTCCGACCAGTTCTGCTAATACCGTCATTCCGACCAGTTCTGGCAGTGACGTCATTCCGACCAGTTCTGGCAGTGACGTCATTCCGACCAGTTCTGGCAGTGACGTCATTCCGACCAGTTCTGGCAGTGCCGTCATTCCGACCAGTTCTGGCAATGACTTCATTCCAACCAGTTCTGGCAGTGACGTCATTCCGACCAGTTCTGGCAGTGACGTCATTCCGACCAGTTCTGGCAGTGCCGTCATTCCGACCAGTTCTGGCAGTGCCGTCATTCCGACCAGTTCTGGCAGTGCCGTCTTTCCGACCAGTTCTGGCAATGACTTCATTCCAACCAGTTCTGGCAGTGACGTCATTCCGACCAGTTCTGGCAGTGCCGTCATTCCGACCAGTTCTGGCAGTGCCGTCTTTCCGACCAGTTCTGGCAGTGACGTCATTCCGACCAGTTCTTGTAATGATGTCATTCCGACCAGTTTTGGCAGTGCCGTCATTCCGACCAGTTCTGGCAGTGCCGTCATTCCGACCAGTTCTGGCAGTGCCGTCATTCCGACCAGTTCTGGCAGTGCCGTCTTTCCGACCAGTTCTGGCAGTGACGTCATTCCGACCAGTTCTGGCAATGACGTCATTGCGACCAGTTCTGGCAGTGCCGTCTTTCCGACCAGTTCTGGCAATGACGTCATTCTGACCAGTTCTTGTAATGATGTCATTCCGACCAGTTCTTGCAATGACGTCATTCCGACCAGTTCTTGCAATGATGTCATTCCGACCAGTTTTGGCAGTGCCGTCATTCCGACCAGTTCTTGTAATGATGTCATTCCGACCAGTTCTGGCAGTGACGTCATTCCGACCAGTTCTGGCAGTGACGTCATTCCGACCAGTTCTGGCAGTGCCGTCATTCCGACCAGTTCTGGCAATGACTTCATTCCAACCAGTTCTGGCAGTGACGTCATTCCGACCAGTTCTGGCAGTGACGTCATTCCGACCAGTTCTGGCAGTGCCGTCATTCCGACCAGTTCTGGCAATGACTTCATTCCGACCAGTTCTGGCAGTGCCGTCTTTCCGACCAGTTCTGGCAATGACTTCATTCCAACCAGTTCTGGCAGTGACGTCATTCCGACCAGTTCTGGCAGTGACGTCATTCCGACCAGTTCTGGCAGTGCCGTCATTCCGACCAGTTCTGGCAATGACTTCATTCCGACCAGTTCTGGCAGTGACGTCATTCCGACCAGTTCTGGCAGTGACGTCATTCCGACCAGTTCTGACAATGATGTCATTCCGACCAGTTCTTGTAATGATGTCATTCCGACCAGTTCTTGTAATGATGTCATTCCGACCAGTTTTGGCAGTGCCGTCATTCCGACCAGTTCTGGCAGTGCCGTCATTCCGACCAGTTCTGGCAGTGCCGTCATTCCGACCAGTTCTGGCAGTGCCGTCTTTCCGACCAGTTCTGGCAGTGACGTCATTCCGACCAGTTCTGGCAATGACGTCATTGCGACCAGTTCTGGCAGTGCCGTCTTTCCGACCAGTTCTGGCAATGACGTCATTCTGACCAGTTCTTGTAATGATGTCATTCCGACCAGTTCTTGCAATGACGTCATTCCGACCAGTTCTTGCAATGATGTCATTCCGACCAGTTTTGGCAGTGCCGTCATTCCGACCAGTTCTTGTAATGATGTCATTCCGACCAGTTCTGGCAGTGACGTCATTCCGACCAGTTCTGGCAGTGCCGTCTTTCCGACCAGTTCTGGCAATGACTTCATTCAGACCAGTTCTTGCAATGACGTCATTCCGACCAGTTCTTGCAATGCTGTCATTCCGACCAGTTCTTGTAATGACGTCATTCCGACCAGTTCTTGCAATGACGTCATTCCGACCAGTTCTTGTAATGACGTCATTCCGACCAGTTCTTGCAATGACGTCATTCAGACCAGTTCTTGCAATGACGTCATTCCGACCAGTTCTTGCAATGCCGTCATTCCGACCAGTTCTGGCAGTGCCGTCATTCTGACCAGTTCTTGTAATGATGTCATTCCGACCAGTTCTGGCAGTGACGTCATTCCGACCAGTTCTGGCAGTGACGTCATTCCGACCAGTTCTTGTAATGATGTCATTCCGACCAGTTCTTGTAATGATGTCATTCCAACCAGTTCTTGTAATGATGTCATTCCGACCAGTTCTTGTAATGACGTCATTCAGACCAGTTCTTGTAATGACGTCATTCCGACCAGTTCTTGTAATGACGTCATTCCGACCAGTTCTTGTAATGACGTCATTCCGACCAGTTCTTGTAATGACGTCATTCCGACCAGTTCTTGTAATGACGTCATTCAGACCAGTTCTTGTAATGACGTCATTCAGACCAGTTCTTGTAATGACGTCATTCAGACCAGTTCTTGTAATGACGGCATTGCCCACTGGGCTCCTTCTTTAGCTGACCTTTGACCCACTGTCATTTGGAAACATGGACTGACCTTTATTTGATTAATAGATTAATCTCTTTCTCCTTTCTGATTCACTTTCAAAGGGGCAGAAAGGTGAAAAGGTGAGTACAGTTATATTTAGTTACTTCTAACTTGGTGATTAAATGAGATATTTATGTTTACCTTGTTCTCCTTTTCTCTGTATGTCATTCACAGGGAGATGGCTCTGGTAATGGTGGACTGGTATGTTCTACACCACAATTTAATTCATTCATTCATTAAGTCTTTCATTTATCCACCCATTCATCCATTCATCCAGCCATTCATTCATTCATTCAGTCATTCATCTATTTATCCAGCCATCCATCCATTCATTGTCATTCATTCATTGTCATTTATTTATTCATTTATTCATTCATCTGCCATAATTCCATGACATTTGTTTGATTACAGAGACTCCAGCAAAACACTGCGATGTTTGAGTCAATTGGCCTCAAGTCCAAAGGAGAGAAAGGAGAGAGAGTAAGTGGTAACTCTCATCATACATTGTCTATGTAGGCTATCATCTATACACACTGATACAGTAGAGTGCTGTGCCCTTGAGCAAGGCACTTAACCCCAACTGCTTGAAGATCACTGCCCTGCGGCTGGTCCTGCACTGCTCCCAGCCGTGTGCGTGCGTTTTGTTTGATTGTTTGTTTCTTTTTTATTTCTGTATAAATATAACCCCATAGCTGATGTTATGAAACATGAAAGGCACCGTACCATCAAAGTGGCAGTGTGTCAGATTTGATGATGACAGTTGACAGAATCGCTGCTCTTTATTCTTCTGTAGCATCTGACAGTTAGGCATTCAACAATCTGTCTTCCAAGTTTCTCTAAATATTTGTTTGGTCCTATAATTGTGCCGGTACACTGAAAAGAGCATAACCAGTAGAAAACATTGACTTAAAGCATCAACTCCAATTTAATCCTGCCATTATAGATAAACAAGCTCACTTATAATAAGCCATTTTATACACAGAAGATCTCTGCTAAACACAGTCAAGCTGTTTATATTTCTCTCTGTGATTAGCGTTAACTTTGGAACGAAATTGACTAGAAATAGAAAGATGCTAATGTCTGTAAGTGAACAACCCACTGGGCACACACTGGTTGAATCAACGTTGTTTTCACATCATTTCAATGAAATGACGTTAAACCAACATGGAATAGATGTTGAACAGACGTCTGTGCCCAGTGGGAAGGGAAGGATAAAAAGATGTTTAAAATTCAACGCTAGATGACTGAATTACAGGCTACATAATGTAGGCCTAAATATTTAAATGATGTTTAACTACATGTCATGTTCAGTTAATGGAGTTATATTTGTAAGCTACATTGTCTGTAATTTATATATATTTCATGATGTGTAAGAACATGTGTGCTGTGATGTGCCAAATGAATCTGTAATTGAGTGTAATTACTATATGGTAAGCATTAGAATAAGCTGCCTCAATAATAGCAGCCATTAGGTGATAATATAGCTCTAGGATCCATTGTCAGTATTATGGAATAATTCTAATATTAAGGTAAGATTTTAATGGAGAAATCTGATCCGAGAGCAGTGCTGCCTTTCTTCCCATCCTATCAGTATCGACACATGCTCCAACGATGCACTTAGCGAGTGTTTTTTCTGCGTGGTGTTTTGGGAAACGCATGTTAAACCTTTGGCCTTTGTAGTGAAGATGCATCGTTAAATCATGGGAAGCCTAAATTCCATTGCTTTCGGGAAACCGGGCCCAGGACAGCACACCTTCCACCTCCATTCAGCTTAGCGCCAGGCGTAGCAAATCAACAACAATACAATGATCCTATTGATCTCAGTGTGTCCTCAGTGTTCATAAATACTGGACTTCACGTAGAAACAGAGATCAAATGTTATATTTGGGTCAGGACTCCTTTTTCGATCTTTCTTGGTTGTGTAATGTGTTTTTGTGTGATCAATATTTGTATTGTTTTTCTCAGTGACATATGACGTGAAGGTGTGTAGTAGAACAATGATAGCAGTATCAAAACAGATGAAGAAGCCAAACAGAAAAGAAAAACGGAAAACAAATCTGTCTAGTGTATTTTTTTGGCACGGACTGTATTTTTTTCATTTAACAGGGACTTCCTGGAACAGATGGTGTCCCTGGGTTGCCAGGACGACCAGGACGAACCGGACCCCCAGGTTCAGCCGGACAACGGGTAAATCTAACAAAGAAAGAAACAGTCTTATTGTACTCTGAGTGTACAAAACATTAGGAAAACCTTCCTAATATTGAGTTGCACCCCCTTTTGCCATCAGAACAGCCTCAATTTGTCAGGGAATGGACTCGACAAGGTGTCAAAAGCATTCCACAGGGATGCTTGCCCATGCTGACTCCAATGCTTCTCACAGTTGTCTCAAGTTGGCTGGATGTCCTTTTGTGTGGTGGACCATTCTTGATACACACGGGAAACTGTTGAGCATGAAAAACCCAGCAGCGTTGCAGTTCTTGACATATTCAAACCAGTGCGCCTGGCACTTACTACAACACCCCGTTCAAAGGCACTTAAATCTTTTGTCTTGCCCATTCACCCTCTGAATTGCACACAAACACAATCCATGTCTCAATTGTCTCAAGGTTTAAAAATCGTTCTTTAACCTGTCTCCTCCCCTTAATCTACACTGATTTGAAGTGGATTTAACAAGTGACATCAATAAGGGATCATAGATTTAACCTGGATTCACTTGGTTAGTCTATGTCATGGAAAGAGCAGGTGTTCTTAATGTTTTGTACAGTCAGTGTATAGGGCTGATGTAAAAATGGTCCTGTTTTAACGATGTATTGGACTGTTATGCACCGTTACTGTATGTGTGTGTGATTTATATTTTTTAAGGTGCTTCTCTGTGCCTGACACCACAAATTAAAGTTATTCTAGGAATTAAGCTTAAGCTTTCCATTGCGCAAAACTGTTTTGCTCACTGGGCAAGCTTATTTAACTACATTTGAACTTATGCCACTTATGTAAATGAGATGTTTCTAATGGCAGTTCTCTCTCTGTTTCAGGGTTTAGAAGGTGTTCCAGGTGATCTGGTATGTTCAATGTGCTTATGGAGGCAATGTTTATTAGTGTCTAGTAGTGTACCCATAAGCGCAAACTCTATTCCCAAGTTGGTGCACTACTTTTGACCAGGGCCTATAGGGCTCTGGTCAACAGTAGTGCACTACAGTATATAGGGAATAGGGTGCTTTTTAGGATGCAGACCCTAGGTCTTGTACTTCAGATTGACTCATAAGACCATTAATGCCTGTGTCTCTGTTTTCAACTTGTTCTCTACAACTCTTTCCACTTTTAATCCTTCATAATAAAAAAAAATGTTGTTACTAATCATAGATGCCATGCACTTTGAGTGACAGTTTGCCATAATAATATGATTATGTTGACACCTGTGGGCACATGAAATTAAGTTTCTCAGTTTTATTTCCTTCTTGCTAGTTCACAGCTATAGCTTAAACTGTTGAATCCGTCGTCTCCAGTTTTCTGAGATGTTTCCCTCAAGCCTCAAAGTTTGTGGGGGTTGAATTGGTTCCATAACGGTGAAACTATAGTTTATTTCTGACACCATGCAATATTAAACTAGCTAGCTTTGGTGAGCAATGAACAAGTGTGTGTTCATTCAGCCATCTTTATTCAAAACTTTATTTCCCGTGGCTTCAGGTGGCGGCCTAATCATGTCATTACAGTCATCCTTTTATGATTTCCTGTCAGGTGATCTAGTGTGTCATTGTGAATGCTGTCATGTTCCGATTTTAATGTTATTTTCTGTAATCACAGGGGCCTCCTGGTATCACTGGTCCAAAAGGCCAGAGAGGAGAGAGGGTAAGTCCAACCGCACAACAACAGCATGAGTCTAGAAGCAAGTAGATGTTATAAGAAATGTTAGGATTATCTGTGCAATATAAAATGTAATGCTAACCAATAGGATCAAGTGATTAAAGCGTTAAGTTTGAACTCTACCTATAGTGTTACCTTTCTGCCTTCATGCCAAACCCTTTGTCGCTCTCTTTTTATCTTCAAATTTTAGATAATCATACTACGAGTTCACCACAAGGTGATATTATGTGACCTTTGACCTCTCTCTGCCAGGGGGAGCCTGGGTATGTCATAGGGGGCATAGGAGACGGCCATTATGCTCCTGGACGAAAGGGAGAGCCTGGATCATCAGTGAGTGTTCACAACACAGACCCTAAAACAACTTTGTTTTATAAAGGGTTAATAAAGGCCTTATAAAGGGTTAAACATGTTTCATAAAGGGTTTGGAAATTGTATTACCTGAAATAACTTGTTTTGTTCGTTCAACATCATAAATAATTGATACTACATGCTTCCTCTGAATAAGAAATACAAATTACATGACTGTGGTTTAATGTCCTATCCTGCTCTGATAAAAGGGACCCCAAGGGGCTCCGGGTGTACCAGGGGTCTCTGGACCCTCAGGCCTGCCTGGACAGTCAGGTTCACCTGGGTCCTCAGGGATATCTGTTAAGGTAAGACAGATAGTGCGGGTAAATCTTACATACTATTATTATTTTATCGCATAATAATAATCCTTCAACAGGACTGTGACCCCATTTGGAGTTTACTGTATGTGATGTGTGTTGATGTGTCATTCAAAAATACATGCTACAAGTATCATGTTGTCAGCACACAATGGAAATAATATTGGGGATAAAATACATCCCTGAGGGACTCCGTTGTAACCAGTTCATATGATAAAATGTCTTTCACATTGACCTTCTGTGGCCGGTCACTTAACAATCTTAAATGATATGGGTTTCACAACATTGATTGATTTGATGTGTTTATGTTCTATTCTTCCCTTGCAGGGGGAACATGGGGAGGCAGGTGCTAAAGTGAGTGGGTGGTTCCTTTTTCCTTTCTTTTCTTCAACAATATAGTTACTGCTTTGGGTCAAGGGAAGATGGCGCTTGCTAAGTCAATGGAATCCACCTAAATTGGAATGAAAAACTGGCACGGTGTTGATATGAATAAAACAACACTGCCAGGATTATGAATTTGTTTTATCGATCGCATTTTAAACACACATTTTGGGCTTTGCTGACGATTCTAGAAATGGGTGTTGATTTTTCAAACTAGTATTGGGTCATGTATTTTGTTTGCCAGGGCTACTTTGAAAAAGATCTTCCTGTCTCGACAGGACTCACCTGGATAAATACAAAAGAAATGAATACAAGTCATTCATGCTACATCTATGTTTAATATTGCCCAATACTTCATAACCCCTAATTTAACCTCTTTTCCTTGCTAGTATGTTATTAATTAAATAACATTAGTGTTTTGTGATGTTTTGAAAGGGTTTGCGTGGGAAAGCAGGGGCCAAAGGAGACAAAGGAGATCATGGTAAAGATGTAAGTGTTTCGTTTCTGTTATGCAGCGAGCAGCCTAGCGATTAGAGTGTTGGGCCAGTAACTGAAAGGTTACTAGTTTGAATTCCAAAACCGGCAAGGTGAAAAATCTGTCAATGTGATCTTGAGCAAGGAACTTAACCCTAATTGCTCCAGGGTTGCCATTGATAATTTCAGACACTGGCCGTGAAACAATTCTCCGATGGTGTCTCAGGGAGAGCAAAAAAACACTTTCTGAAATAGGACAAATATAAGCACCCACCAAATTATGATTATTTATTGTGCTCAGTTTGTGTTAAACTATAATACCACATTGCTATTTCTAAGTATTGGCTTTTAGTTCATGTGTTGTTCCATCTTTCTTCATTTCCTTGTTGCCTGTCTCCAACCAGGGCCAAGCAGGGTTACCTGGTCCCATTGGAATTGATGGTGTTCCAGGCTTCCCAGGTCAAAAGGGATATAAGGTAAGAGTGTCCTTCATCAAGAAGTTACAGTATACCTGAAGGGACATTATCTTGTGGTTTCCTCTGTATATTTGAATGAAGCCACAGCGAATATCATATTTGAATACTATCCGTTTACGTGGGTATCATACTGCATGTTGATCTAATTACGGATATGATAGGATTCTGATTGGTGATTTGTGCTGTTCTTCCCAGGGAGAGGAGGGGATCGGGGTTCCCGGTGTCCAGGGCCCTCGTGGAGAGCCAGGGGAGAAGGTACAAACAGTTCATACATGGACTCATCAACATGAAGTGTGTGTATTGCGTCACCTGAATTATGTAGTTTGTTAGTCACGAATTAGCTAATCATTGGTTTAACTTTGTCTTGCAGGGAAATATAGGCCTATCAGGACCTGAGGGACCAAAGGTACTTTATTTATGTTAACACTTTGATTTGAAGCTCAAACAACATAGGAATTCTGCGAACCCGTTGGACTGCAGTATGGACCTATTCATTCACACCATTGAAGTATCATCTTTGTTCTGCCTTTCTAAGGGAGAGGCTGGTGTTCAAGGGATACAAGGGGTTGTCGGACCACGGGTATGCATCAACTTTTTATTTGTTAATATTGAATACACATATAAAGTGGAGACCATTATCATGTACTTTATATACGGTCTGGATGGTTCCTTTCCAGTGGTGTAAAGTACTTAAGATAAAAACACTTTAAAGTACTACTTTAGTCGTTTTTTGGGGTATCTGTACTTTACTTTAGTATTTATATTTTTGACAACTTTTACTTTTACTTCACTACATTCCTAAGGAAAATTGTGTACTTTTTACTCCATACATTTCCCTGACACACAAAAGTACTCGGTACATTTTGAATGCTTTGGAGGACAGAAAATTGTCCAATTCGCACACTTATCAAGAGAACATCCCTTGTCATCCCTACTGCCTCTGATCTGGCGGACTCACTAAACACAAATGCTTTGTTTTTAAATGATGTCTGAGTGTTGGAATGTGACCTTGGCTATCCGTAAATTAATAAGCAAGAAAATTGTGCCGTCTGGTTTGCTTAATATAAGGAATGTTCCATTATTTGTATTTTTACTTTTGATACTTAAGTATATTTTAACAATTACATTTACTTTTGATACTTAAGTATATTTAAAACCAAGCACTATCAGACTTTTACTCAAGTAATATTTTACTGGGTGACTTTCACTTTTACTTGAGTCATTCTATTATTATGGTATCTTTACTTTTAATCAAGTATGAGGTTTGAGTACTTTTCCCATCACTGTTTCTCTCCTCCTTTAGGGGAAGAAGGGAGTGAAAGGCATCCAAGGGGATAAGGTCAGTTAAATCCACACTGATTTGCTCTACCGCTCATTACGCCGCCTCATATTGAAATATTCTCTGCATAATTAATGAGTGGTGTTTCATCAGCTGATTAAATGAGAAAATCTATTTATTTCAGCTCCAGGTCAATCGCTGGGCTGTGTATGGCTTAGAATGTGATCAGCTCCCAGATCCATTATAAAAGTGGTGTGTGTGTGTGTGTGTGTGTGTGTGTGTGTGTGTGTGTGTGTGTGTGTGTGTGTGTGTGTGTGTGTGTGTGTGTGTGTGTGTGTGTGTGTGTGTGTGTGTGTGTGTGTGTGTGTGTGTGTGTGTGTGTGTGTGTGTGTGTGTGTGTGTGTGGTGCGCGTCTGTTTGCGTACGCCAGTCCGAGCACAAGCCAATGAAGTGCAAGTTCCCACCTCATAACAGTTACCATATCTCCTGCTACGATAGTATGTTTTTACTCTACAGTCATGTGTGTGAGTAGCTCATCAGATAATGAACATGGTGATAATGTGGTGGTAATGTTATGGTTTTGTCTCCTACAGGGCGATCGAGGAGAGGTGGGGCCTATGGGAACACAGGGATTGACAGTGAGTATAACCAGCCATTACAGAATCAATCATTACCACACTACCAAACCTGGGCTGTGTTCATTTGGGCATGCAGAAACAGAAAACGAAAATTTGTGTTTCTTACTGGACAAGTCCGGGTTGTCCCTCTCCGTTTCAGTTTTTCTTCCATTTGGTGCCTATTGAAGACAACCTCGAGTCTCCTGACTTACAGTCTGTAGGGCTTTTCAGACACTCTTCCTCTATGGCTTACCATCCTTTCACAAATCCTCTGGTTACAAATCTGCTCTCTTTATCCTTCAAATCGCTTGTGTTGTAACTTTTCACTGAGAAAGTTTGCAACTAGTTAGGTGAACCCACTTCCCCTTCCCTCGTCACTGCCCTCTCCCTCCACATATTATCTGTGTGAAGGAGTGTGTCTACCTTAGGGAAATTAACCCAGCTGATTAGATTGAAGTGGGCAGCCATCCTCCTCCCACCTCCAACCTGTCCAGCCATGGGCTACATCGACCCTGCTAATAGACGACTAGTAAAGGCCCAGTGCACTACTTGAATTATTAATATGTTTTTTAATTCAGATTTTTCAGGGGGTGATGCAGAACCCTCAGCACCCCTACCTCCCACGGCCATGGGTGTGTCAGAACTAATGATCGATCTGAGAAGGTCTTGCATCACTGAGCTTTAATTCAACCTTCATTTAATTGCAACGTGCATAATGAATACGGGAGGATTATCTCAAATCATCATCCTAGTTATGACCTTCTGAGTTCGATTATACATTATACATTCTCATGGTCTGAGAGTCTTTAGGTGCCTTTTGACAAAACTGACAAGTGTCTTTGTCTGGCCACTCTACCATAAAGGCCTGATTCGTGGAGTGCTGCAGTGATGGTTGTCCTTCTGGAAGGTTCTCCCATCTCCACAGAGGAACTCTAGAGCTCTGTCAGAGTGACCATCGGGTTCTTGGTCACCTCCCTGACCAAGGCACTTCTCCCCTGATTGCTCAGTTTGGCCTGGCGGCCAGCTCTAGGAAGAGTCTTGGTGGTTCCAAGCTTCTTCCATTTAAGAATGATGGAGGCCACTGTGTTCTTGGGGATCTTCAATGCTGTAGACATTTTTTGGTACCCTTCCCCAGATCTGTGCCTCGACACAATCCTGTCTCGGAGCTCTGCAGACAATTCCTTCGACCTCATGGCATGGTTTTTTCTCTGACATGCACTGTCAACTATGGGACCTTATATAGACAGATGTGTGCCTTTCCAAATCATGTCCAATCAGTAAAATGTACCACAGGTGGACTCCAATCAAGTTGTAGATACATCTCAAGGATGATCAATTCAAACAGGAAACACCTGAGCTCAATTTCGAGTCTCATTTCTGAATACCTATGTAAATAAGGTATTTTTTTATATATTCTTTTATACATTTGCAAAACATTCTAAAAACCTGGCTTCGGTTTGTCATTATGGGGTATTATGTGTAGATCGCTGAGGATTTTTATTTTATATAATCCATTTTAGAATAAGGTTGTAACATAACAAAATGTGGAAAAAGTCAAGGGTATCTGAAAAAATGAAAGCAATTGTCTGAGGATGGTGCCGGACCAATTGACATAAAAAGAAAAGGGGACAGTTTCATGAAAAAGCTTTAAATAAAAGTTCAAATCCAGGTCATGTGACGTGATTAACCAAAACACAGGGCCCTAGTTATGAGATTTGATGACCTTATTTGGCAAGATATATTTATTTTCTGTATAATAAGGTCAGGTAAGTTTGCTATGTGTATTGTTCAGAATATGAATAGATATGTTGTCCTCTGCTCTCTCAGGGCTTTGCGGGGGCTCTTGGCCAGAAGGGTGACGAGGTGAGTATCATGGAGTGAGAGTGTGAGAGTGTGAGAGTGTGAGAGTGTGAGAGTGTGAGAGGAGAGAGAGAGTGTGAGAGAGAGAGAGAGAGAGAGAGAGAGAGAGAGAGAGAGAGAGAGAGAGAGAGAGAGAGAGAGAGAGAGAGATAAGCCTTTGGTCTCACTCCACAGGGACAGAGAGGAGTTCCTGGTGACCCAGCCAAAGGGGTAATGTTACAATATCAAATAATTCTTCCTGACTGTACTTACCTAGCTACATGTTTTATACATGTTTTATACACTATCATATCCTGCATAATATTATGCTTCCTCTCCGTTTCATCCCAACAGATCATTGGTCCCACAGGAAAGAAGGGTACCAGGGTAAGTGACTTATTATTGCTTGTTTATGTATTTTTAGGTAAAACCTGCAAACCTGCAATAATAACCCTAAAGTGCCCCATAACCACACAAGATAGCCCTCTGGTGTTACTTTAATATACAAGTCAGTGATGCTCATTAATGGTATCTGCATTGCAACAAACTCTAAGCCATCGTATCCTAACAGTTAAAGTGCTGTTAATTGGTGGTGGGAGAATTCTCTCACAACAAGGACCAAATCCCCAGGCCTGCCTGTCAACAAACACAACACAATTACATTTGTGCTTGGTGGCCACTGCACTGGGGACTCATGGATTACCCATGCTACACCACAGAGATAGCTATTTCCTCTTTAGATGTAGTCATCCAAGATGTATTGTTAAAAGTTAGAGTTTAAGGAGGGGATCTTCAGATCTTTCTTTGTTTAAACAACACGTCAAAGGCCCCCTTGGTTGCTAAGGTGCTTTTGATTGTTGTACTGTAAGTGGTTGTAGTGTTTATTGATTGGCCTGTGTGTCTGTGACTGTCTGTGTTGTGTTTATTGATTAGCCTGTGTGTCTGCGACTGTCTGTGTTGTGTTTATTGATTGGCCTGTGTGTCTGTGACTGTCTGTGTAGTGTTTATTGATTGGCCTGTGTGTCTGTGACTGTCTGTGTTTATTGATTGGCCTGTGTGTCTGCGACTGTCTGTGTTGTGTTTATTGATTGGCCTGTGTGTGTGTGACTGTCTGTGTAGTGTTTATTGATTGGCCTGTGTGTCTGTGACTGTCTGTGTTGTGTTTATTGATTGGCCTGTGTGTCTGTGACTGTCTGTGTTGTGTTTATTGATTGGCCTGTGTGTCTGTGACTGTCTGTGTTGTGTTTATTGATTGGTCTGTGACTGTCTTTGTTGTGTTTATTGATTGGCCTGTGTGTCTGCGACTGTCTGTGTTGTGTTTATTTATTGGCCTGTGTGTGTGACGGTCTGTGTTGTGTTACTCAGGGTGACATTGGGCCCGTCGGTGCGACTGGACCCCAGGGAGTAAAGGGGGTCCAAGGAGTCAAAGGAGAAAAGGTAAACCACACAGAATAGTGTCATCCATCTTGCCATTACCTCAGGTTCCACCATAACCCATTTCCTACGCTGAGATTCACCCCTACCCAGCAGACAAAACAATCACATGGTAGGTATAACAATCACATGGTCGACACAACAAATATATGGTCAACATAACAATCACATGGTCGACACAACAAATATATGGTCAACATAACAATCACATGGTCGACACAACAAATATATGGTCAACATAACAATCACATGGTCGACACAACAAATATATGGTCAACATAACAATCACATGGTCGATACAACAAACACATATAACATATTATTGTGTTGTGACGGCCGGATAGAGAAAAATGGTGTTGCGTGTGTGTGGTCTGTCTGTTGGGTTTCTACAGGGTAATCCTGGGTTCGGCATTCCTGGACAGCAGGGACCAAAGGGAGAAAATGGTGAAAGGGTGAGTGCTTCACTGCCGGTGTGTGTGTAATGATTATCTTTAGGAGAAGTAGAGGAGTCAGGCGCAGGACACAGGGATCAATGTAAACAAACGTGTTTACTTGAAAAATCAATAAATCTTCTCATAGGAAAATACATATTGCGGAGAAACACCTCCAACCACACAAAACAGGAAACAATCACCGACAAGACAAACAGGAAAGGCAGAGGTTTAAATAATGAACATAATTAGGGAAAATCAAAAACAGGTGTACACAATAAAGACAAAACCAAACGAACAGTGAAACATCGATCGGTGGCAACTAGTAAGCCAGTGACGTCGACCGCCGAACGCCGCCCGAACAAGGAGAGGGGCCGACTTCGGCGGGAGTCGTGACAGTACCCCCCTCCTGACGCGCGGCTCCAGCAGTGCGCCGACACCGGCCTCGGGGACGACCCGGAGGACGGAGAGCAGGGCGATCCGGACGGAAGCGGTGAAAATCCTGGATTAATGATGGGTCCAGGATGTCCTCCGCCGGTACCCAGCTTCGCTCCTCCCGGCCATACCCCTCCCACTCCACGAGGTACTGAAGACCCCTCGCCCGACGTCTAGAGTCCATAAGGGCTCGTACTGTATACGCCGGGGCCCCCTCGATGTCCAGAGGGGACGGAGGAACCTCCCGCACCTCCGACTGCTGGAGCGGACCAGCCACCACCGGCCTGAGGAGAGACACATGGAACGAGGGGTTAATATGATAATCAGGGGGAAGTTGTAACCTATAACAAACCTCGTTCAATATCCTCAGGACTTTAAATGGCCCCACAAACCGCGGACCCAGCTTCCGGCAGGGCAGGTGAAGGGGCAGGTTTCGGGTCGAGAGCCAGACCCGATCCCCCGGTGCATAAACCGGGGCCTCACTGCGGGGGCTGTCGGCACTCGCCTTTTGCCGCCTGATGGCTCGTTGCAGACGTACATGGGCAGCGTTCCACGTCTCCTCTGAGTGCCGAAACCATTCATCCACCACAGGAGCCTCGATCTGGCTCTGATGCCATGGTGCCAGGACCGGCTGATACCCTAGCACACACTGAAAAGGGGTAAGGTTAGTGGAAGAGTGGCGCAGGGAATTTTGGGCCATCTCTGCCCAGGGGATAAATTATGCCCACTCTCCCGGCCGGTCCTGGCAATAGGACCGCAGAAACCTACCCACCTCTTGGTTGACTCTTTCCACCTGCCTGTTACTTTCGGGGTGGAACCCTGAGGTAAGACTGACCGAGACCCCCAGGCGTTCCATAAACGCCCTCCAGACTCTAGACGTAAATTGGGGACCCCGATCAGACACTATATCCTCAGGCACCCCGTAGTGCCGGAATACATGGGTAAACAGGGCCTCCGCAGTCTGTAGAGCTGTAGGGAGACCGGGCAAAGGAAGGAGATGGTAGGACTTAGAAAACCGATCCACAACGACCAGGATCGTAGTGTTACCCTGTGACGGGGGAAGATCCGTCACGAAATCCACCGATAGGTGTGACCACGGTCGTTGCGGAACGGGAAGGGGTTGTAATTTCCCTCTGGGCAGATGTCTAGGTGCCTTGCACTGTGCGCATACCGAACAGGAGGACACATAAACCCTCACGTCCTTGGCTAACGTGGGCCACCAGTACTTCCCCGTAAGGCAGCGCACCATCCGACCGATACCAGGATGACCAGAGGAGGGTGATGTGTGGGCCCAACAGATCAAACGATCGCGAACATCAAACGGCACGTACACGCGCCCAACGGTACACTGGGAGAGAGTGGGTTCAGCACGTGACGCCCGTTCGATGTCCACGTCCACCTCCCATACCACCGGTGCTACCAGGCATGAAGCTGGGATTATGGAAGTGGGCTCTGTGGACCGCTCCTCTGTATCATACAGCCGGGACAGTGCATCTGCCTTGACGTTCTGGGAACCTGGCTTGTAAGTAAGAGTGAAAATAAAGTGTGTGAAAAACATGGCCCACCTAGCCTGGCGATGGTTCAGTCTCCTCGCTGCCCGAATGTACTCCAAATTTCGGTGGTCAGTCCAAATGAGGAAAGGGTGTCTAGCCCCCTCGAGCCAATGTCTCCACACTTTCAGAGCCCCGACAACAGCTAACAACTCCCTATCCCCCACATCATAGTTTCGCTCCGCCGGGCTGAGCTTCTTCGAAAAGAAAGCACAGGGGCGGAGTTTTGGTGGTTTACCCGAGCGCTGAGATAGCACAGCCCCTATTCCAGCCTCGGATGCGTCCACCTCAACTATGAACGCTAAGGAGGGATCAGGATGCGCCAGCACTGGAGCCGTGGTAAACAGAGCCTTCAGGTTACCAAAAGCTCTGTCCGCCTCAGCCGACCACCGCAATCGCACCGGTCCCCCCTTCAGTAAGGAGGTAATGGGGGCCGCCACCTGGCCAAAACCCCGGATAAACCTCCGGTAGTAGTTGGCAAACCCTAAAAACCGCTGCACCTCCTTTACCGTGGTTGGAGTCGGCCAATTACGCACGGCTGAAATGCGGTCAGTCTCCATCTCCACCCCTGACGCGGACAAACGGTACCCAAGGAAGGAGACGGACTGTTGGAAGAACAGACATTTCTCCGCCTTGACGTAAAGGTCATGCTCCAACAGTCGACCAAGCACCATTCGTACAAGAGACACATGCTCAGCGCGGGTAGTGGAGTATATTAGAATATCATCTATATACACCACTACACCACGCCCGTGCAGGTCTCTGAAGATCTCATCCACAAATGATTGGAAGACTGATGGAGCATTCATTAACCCATACGGCATGACGAGGTACTCATAGTGCCCAGAAGTAGTGCTAAATGCCGTCTTCCACTCATCCCCTCCCTTGATACGCACCAGGTTGTACGCGCTCCTGAGGTCCAATTTTGTGAAGAAGCGCGCCTCGAGCAATGACTCTGTCATACTGGCGATCAGAGGCAGCGGGTAACTGTATTTAACAGTGATCTGGTTCAAACCTCGATAGTCAATGCACGGGCGTAAACCACCATCCTTTTTCTTCACAAAAAAGAAACTCGAGGAGACAGGTGAAATGGAGGGCCGAATGTATCCCTGTCCCAGAGATTCAGCGACATATGTTTCCATAGCCGCCGTCACCTCCCGTGACAGAGGATACACGTGACTACTGGGAAGTGCAGCGCCCTCCAGGAGATTTATCGCACAATCCCCCGGTCGATGGGGTGGTAATTGAGTCGCCTTCCTTTTACAGAAGGCGATTGCCAAATCGGCATATTCGGGAGGAATGTGCATGGTGGAAACCTGGTTTGGACTTTCCACCGTAGTGGCACCTAAGGAAACACCTAAACACCTCCCCGAACACTGACTGGACCATCCCTTGAGAACCCTCTGTTGCCACGAAATAATGGGATCATGAGAAGCCAACCAGGGAAGACCCAACACAACGGGAAACGCAGGAGTGTCAATCAGAAAGAGACTAATTCTCTCCTCATGATTCCCCTGCGTTACCATAGCAATGGGAGCTGTGACCTCCCTAATAAGCCCCGACCCCAACGGACGACTATCTAGGGCATGTATAGGGAAGGGAACATCAACAGGAACAATAGAAATCCCTAATCTATGGGCTAAGGACCGATCAATAAAGTTCCCAGCTGCGCCTGAATCTACTAGCGCCTTATGCTGGGAATGCGGGGAAAACCCCGGAAATCCTATAGATATCCACATGTGAGCAACAGGGGGGTCTGGGTGAGTCGTGTGCCTACTCACCTGAGATGCACCACCAGTGTTCCGCCTACCACCTCGACTCCCTGGAAAACCTCCCCAGCACCGACCAGCAGTGTGCCCTCTGCGGTCACCTCTAGAGCCTGGAATGGTCTCCCCTCCGGTCTCCCTAGTACCAGCCCATCCTAACTCCATAGGAGTTGGATCTAAGGGATTGGGGGATGGACGTCCGCGATCTGGACGTCCGCGGGAGGCCAGCAGATTATCCAGCTGGATCGATAAGTCCACCAGCTGGTCCAGGTGCATGGTGGTGTCCCTGCAGGCTAGCTCCCTACGAACGTCCTCTCGCAAACTACACCTGTAGTGATCGATCAGGGCCCGTTCATTCCATCCCGCACCAGCCGCCAGAGTCCTAAATTCCAGTGCAAACTCCTGAGCGCTCCTCATCTCCTGTCTTAAACGTAACAAGCGCTCTCCCGCCGCTCTCCCTTCTGGTGGATGATCAAATACTGCCCGAAAGCGGCGGGAGAAGTCCTCGTAGTCCTCCAGAGTCGGGCCTTCCTCTTCCCAGATGGCGGTGGCCCACTCCAGGACTTTACCAGTCAGACAGGAGATGAGAGCGCCTCCTCTCTCGCCTCCCGAGGGTGCCGGCTGGACAGCCGCCAGGTAGAGCTCCAGCTTGAGAAGGAACCCCTGGCACCCGGCAGCTGTTCCATCATATGCTCCTGGGAGCGAGAGCCGAATTCCACTGGATACAGACGGAGGATGGGTAGAAATGTGTTTGTCAGGAGGTGCAACTGGTGGTGGTGCGACTGGTGGTGGTGTGGCTGGGTTGACGGGACATCCTTTTCTCTCCACTCTCTCCATGGTCTGCAGCACGCAATCCATGGCAGTCATGAGACTCTGGATCATGCTCGCTTGCTGCTGAACGCGCTCCTCTATATGAATAGGAGGGCTGGCTGCTCCTGCTGACTCCATCGCTGGTCGGTGATTCTGTAATGATTATCTTTAGGAGAAGTAGAGGAGTCAGGAGCAGGACACAGGGATCAATGTAAACAAACGTGTTTACTTGAAAAATCAATAAATCTTCTCATAGGAAAATACATATTGCGGAGAAACACCTCCAACCACACAAAACAGGAAACAATCACCGACAAGACAAACAGGAAATGCAGAGGTTTAAATAATGAACATAATTAGGGAAAATCAAAAACAGGTGTACACAATAAAGACAAAACCAAACGAACAGTGAAACATCGATTGGTGGCAACTAGTAAGCCAGTGACGTCGACCGCCGAACGCCGCCCGAACAAGGAGAGGGGCCGACTTCGCGGGAGTCGTAACAGTGTGTCATTGGTCAGATGACCTGACGAAGATCCAACTCGGATCGAAACGTTGTCTTTTATGTTTGTCTGAACAAGCTGTTCCGGACATTTCCTTTTCTTTCATACGATCTTCTGTCTTGCACCTGATAAGTTAGATATGAATATTTTTCTATTTTTTCTATTGGTCAGATACTCCATGAGTCATGATACTCTAGGACAGGCTGACATGTTTTTTTGGTTTCCTCCACCTTACAGGGAAATGTTGGCTTGTCTGGGAAACCTGGACCCAAGGTAAATAACTTCTCTCAATCCACTTTACATACTATCAATATCGTTACATTGTAGGGACATTTTAGAGATTTTCAAATGAAACATACACGCAGCGTGTCAGTGATTCCATCTTTACAGGGGCGTGATGGCTCTAAAGGGGCAGGGGGAACTGTTGGGGTCCCCGGGAATCCTGGAGCACCAGGACTAAGAGGTAAAGATGTAAGTAAATCATGACTTGCTGTTATTGCAATGACGTGTGTGTTTGTGTGTGTGTGTGTGCGTGCGTGCTTGCGCGTGTGTGTGAGAGAGATAAATGGCCTGTTCACATTATATTGGAAAATTGGATCAATACATTCACATTGTTCTTCAAACAGTCAACATGGGTTAGATGACACTATTGGCGTGACAATTATCCTTGTCTATAGGGTGTGCCTGGAATCAAAGGAGAATCAGGACTACGGGTGAGTTCATGCATCTGTATCTGCTGGACAATATTTAAGCCTTAAGGCCTGAGGAGGTGTGGTATATGGCCAATATACCACAGCTAAGGGCTGTTCTTAGGCAAGATGCAACGCAGAGTGCCTGGACATAGCCCTTAGCTGTGGTATATTGGCCATATATCACAAACCCCAGAGGTGCCTTATTGCTATTATAAACTGGTTACCAACGTAATTAGAGCCGTAAAAATACATGTTTTGTCATACCCGTGGTGTATGGTCTGATATACCATGGACAATCAGCATTCAGGACTTGAACCACCCAGTTTGTATTTCACTATAGTCTCCTTGTATGTAACTTAGCATAAATATAATGAAACCTCTGCCAATAGCTCTGAACCTCTATGGCACAGGGTAATGCACTCGCCGTGTTACCTCTGGTTTACTGGTTCAAGCCCCACTCCTGCTGTTCCTCCTCAATCGCTACAACAGCATTATATTTAGACACCTACAGCATATGATTGGATACAACACCCACAAACATGCGGTGAGTCACAGTTTTTCTCTCTGTTATGAATGCTTCCTCCTCAGGGAGAGCAGGGACCAGCGGGTGAGCCTGGTGAGAGAGGAATAAGGGTAATGTCTCCATGTTCTACCCAACTCTTATCATTTCTCTGCACACAAGTTTGAAATATGCTGCACTGTTTGTTGGAGTGGATATTTTTTGGCTTATCCTCACTCTATACTGTGACTGTAGGGCCCACTGGGGTTACCGGGACGACCAGGGGACCCAGCAGAGAAAGGAGATACCGGGAACATTGGTTTTCCTGTAAGCATTGTCTGACTTTACTATCAAGCTCCATTTTGTTTGTAAAACTTTATTAGTCACTGTCAAAGATACAACCCTGATGGATTTGAATTGCTCAGCGTGGCTGGATATGTTCAGCGATATGATTTCCTCTTTGTTTCAGGGAACGGAGGGAAAGAAAGGAGAGCCTGTAGGTCTACATTCACAACAACATCTGACTGTCAAACATTTATCACTGCATGCAGCGGTTGACTGACTCTCCATCACGCTTGGTTTAGGTCAATGTCTCACGTCACTGACTTCGCCCATTGTTCAGGAACATAAACACTCTTGTGTTCCTAATTATATTCCTAGCCTGATAAATGCACAAATGAAAAATCTCAGCTTTATTAATCATGTTATGTTCCCCTTGAGTGAGTGTTGTATCTCCCATCAGTATTGTGATGGCGATGCAGGACTGCTCAGCTAGCACATTGTGTTTCCTAGCCGCTAGTTTCTGACCGCTCATCCCTCTTGTTTTGTTTTGTTCCCATGGTGTCGCCTCTGAAGGGAAAACCAGGACCTTCGGGAGGCGCACAAGTAAGTCCGTCATCCATTACCACTTCAGAACAACTTTCCATGAACTCAGCCATCCCTGGCAGATGGAACCAGTGAGAAGATGCTTGATGCTCCTAGAACCCCAAGGGGTTAGATTATATATCCAGGGAGTTATATGAAAACATGTGATTGAACATTAACTTTTTTTGGTTGGTTCATTTAGTTTCATATGACTAGTCCATCTTTAATTTAACCCTTTCAAGACCCTTTATGGAGAGGACTGGACTTGTTTCATATTTCTGTTGTGTTTGTTCCCTCCAGTTCAGTTCAGACAACAATATCCTGACTAGGGTGATCAAGGTGAGATAAGTGTGTCATCAGCATGACATGGATAACTGTATAATAGATTTATATGTACTTAATCACAGTATAATATATGTACTTAATCACAGTATAATAGATGTACTTCATCACAGTATAATATATATACTAAATCATAGTATAATATATATATACCTAATCACAGTATAATAGATGTACTTAATCACAGTATAATAGATCTACTTCATCCCAGTATAATAGATGTATTTAATCACAGTATAATAGATTTACTTAATCCCAGT
The DNA here is from genome assembly GCF_965601325.2 of Salmo salar. Classification (NCBI taxonomy): domain Eukaryota; kingdom Metazoa; phylum Chordata; class Actinopteri; order Salmoniformes; family Salmonidae; genus Salmo; species Salmo salar. Next base: position 68,848,134 of record NC_138307.1, on the reverse strand, counting down.
ATAATAGATTTACTTAATCCCAGTATAATAGATTTACTTAATCCCAGTATAATAGATTTACTTAATCACAGTATAATAGATTTACTTAATCCCAGTATAATAGATGTACTTCATCCCAGTATAATATATGTACTTAATCATAGTATAATATATATATACCTAATCACAGTATAATAGATTTACTTAATCCCAGTATAATAGATGTACTTCATCCCAGTATAATAGATGTACTTAATCATAGTATAATATATGTACTTAATCACAGTTTAATAGATGTACTTCCTCACAGTATAATACATTGACATGTATTCCTATTGTTCAAGCTCTTATCCAGAAATACCCTTTTCTATTCTATTCTATACTGTTCTATTTTATTATATTATTTTCTATTCTATTTGATTATGCTATTTTCTATTCTATTCGATTGTTATTTTCTATTCTATTCTAATTGTTTGGGGCTGGTGTGTTTTCTCATCCATCAGGGTGAACCAGGACATCCCGGAGAGCCCGGTCTCAGAGGGGAGACAGGTCTGCCTGGACAAAGGGTGAGTGTGATACTTAGAGGTCACAGGTCATGTTTGGCAGATCATAGTAATAATAACACTGTATTTTTCTCTCTGTAGGGTCCTGATGGAAAACCAGGGTCTCCAGGAACGGTATGACCACATGAGTAACAATGAAGATCTCTATCGCTAAATTGTATCGCTAAGACTATTCAAACGTTCTGTGAACAGGTTGATAAAAGCTATGTATGTTATACCCACAACGTTGAATGCCCTCTAAATAACCCTAACCTACAGGGTAAAGGTTGAGGACTTATATTGATATTACATTGTTGTAACTGATGTTTACATCTGACCCATGATAACATGTTTGACAGGGAGGGTCTGGGTCAGGGAGAGATGGTCTGGATGGGTTACCAGGAAAACCTGGATCCAAGGTTTGGATACCTCATCCCCTCACTTCCTTTCACATCTGTTGCTGTTATTCTAATGTGAACACACACAAACATACACGTACATAGGCTAGATGTATTGTTGTAGTTTGTCAGCATAACAGAACTATTATCACAGTAAGAGCTCACATTAATAAAATTGGGTGTTGATCGTTCAATCCATAAAAAGTTCGAGCAGATAATCAAGGTGTTGTGTTTTGAATGGTTTCCTGTCTGCAGGGTGACCCAGGAAAGACAGGTGAGCCAGGAACGGTGAGTACAGTATTCATACCCTTTTAATAAACACATTTTGCTCTATTCCTTTAATCAGAGGATAACTGCAGTCCTACAGAGCTACGGGGTGTGTTTAAAGCCCAGCTCTGATAAACCTGATTGAACCAATTGTGGTTTAAATTAAAGGCCGTTGTTAGTTGATTATCAGTTGATTCAGGGAGTGTTACTGCTGGGTGAGACAAAACCCTGCATCTGCTGTGGCTCTTTAGGACTACAGCAGTTTCCCTCTTGCATTACACTACATTACATTGATGGATGATGTGCATGGACTAACCAAGTACTTCAGAAGATGTTTTGGGTTACGTTGGGATTAGACAGTCGAACTAGCTCGCAAGGCTTTTCTAAATTATATTCTTCAAGAATCAAACAGTAGGGATTATTGATTTAAATGATCAAAAACCATACAGTTGGTGGTGTGATTTTCATAATTGACATGTTTAAGGCCTCTGATGAGAAATCCTTCTGCTGTGCATAGTATGTGGACTTCTCTCAGCAGGAACTTGTCACAGGTTCACCTACTGTATAGGGTATTGGTGATTAAAGCCTATTCATTGAACATGATGTACTAGCAATGTTGTACTAGTTTGATGATTTTTAGTCATCCATGAGTCATTTAACAATATCATAATGTATGCAGAACGGCAAGGAACCCCACTTATAGATGGGAAACGTGTGTGCGCGCGTGTGTGTGTGTGCGTCCGTGTGTGTGTGTGTGTCTGAGCAGAGGGGAGAGAAAGGAGACCAAGGCAGGGTGGGGATTGCTGGAATGCCTGGTTTACCTGGGACCCCAGTGAGTATGTTTCTGTCATCATCATAACATACACATACAGTAATTAAATATTACATTACTTAATATACAGTTGAAGTCAGAAGTTTACATACACTTAGGTTGGAGTCATTAAAACTCATTTTTCAACCACTCCACAAATTTCTTGTTAACAAACTATAGTTTTGGAAAGTCGGTTAGGACATCTATTTTGTGCACGACACAAGTAATTTTTCCAACAATTGTTTCCAGACAGATTATTTCACTTATAATTCACTGTACCACAATTTCAGTGGGTCAGAAGTTTACATACACTACGTTGACTGTACCTTTAAACAGCGTGGAAAATTCCAGAAAATGATGTCATGGCTTTAGAAGCTTCTGTCAATTAGAGGTGTACCTGTGGATGTATTTCAAGGCCTACCTTCAAGCTCAGTGCCTCTTTGCTTGACATCATGGGAAAATCAAAAGAAATCAAGTATAAACACCATGGGACCACGCAGCCGTCATACCACTCAGGAAGGAGACGCGTTCTGTCTCCTAGAGATGAACATACTTTGGGGCGAAAAGTGCAAATCAACCTTGTGAAGATACTGGAGGAAACCAGTACAAAAGTTTCTATATCCACAGAGAATGTGTGGGCAGAACTGAAAAAGTGTGTGTGAGCAAGGAGGCCTACAAACCTGACTCAGTTACACCAGCTCTGTCAGGAGGAATGTTCCAAAATTCACCCAACTTATTGTGGGAAGCTTGTGGAAGGCTACCCGAAATGTTTGACCCAAGTTAAACTATTTAAGGCAATACTACCAAATACTAATGGAGTGTATATAAACTTCTGACCCACTGGGAATGTGATGAAAGAAATAAAAGCTGAAATAAATAATTCTCTCTACTATTATTCTGACATTTCACATTCTTAAAATAAGGTGCTGATCTTAACTGACTGTCACGATTCCTACCGACGGTGGCGCCCCCTCCTGCTCGGGTGGCGCTCGGCGGTCGTCGTCGCCGGCCTATTAGCTACCACCGATTCCCTTTTTGTTTTTCCCTTTTTTTATGTTTTCTCACCTGTCCTGAGTTAGTCAATTAAGAGGGCTATTTAGTTCAGCTGGCCCGCTCCCTATTGTGTGGGATTGTCCTTCTGTGTGTCGACTGCATTTTGTTCGACTGTGCTTGTCGATTGTGTTTTTCCCTGTTGTTGGGGAACCTTTTATTTTGTACATGTGGTTTATTAAAATTACCACACAGTGTTCGCTGCTTCCTGCGCTTCTTTCCGCCACACCACAGACAAGCCGCTACACTGACCTAAGACAGGGAATTTTTGCTAGGATTAAATGTCAGGAATTGTGAAAAACTGAGTTTAAATGTATTTGGCTAAAGTGTACGTAAACTTCCGACTTCAACTGTACATAGGTATTCCAACAATTGCGCTTGGCTATGATTTGTATAACAAAACACTATATCATTATTTGAAGTTAGATTTTTTTGCTAGTTTGTAAGTGAAATATTTACCTCTTGATATGTAGGGTAGACCTGGCATTGATGGGAAGAGAGGTCTGGCTGGAAAAGATGTGAGCATTTTTTTCTCTTTGTCAAATAATGTTTTTTTTAATTTTTTTATTCCTGCACCGTTCCAGCATTTTAATGAGATAACATAAAAAATACCCACAAATACCCCAAAATGAAGACCTCCTAATTCTTCTCTTGAGACAGGGAGAGCAAGGACAAAGAGGAGATGATGGCAAAAAGGTATGATTTGGAGCAAGTCTGGCTATTCCCCACATCAACACAATAAACCATTTTTGTGATTTTGCTTCTCTAACTGTAGGGTGATACAGGTGAAACTGGAACTGATGTAAGTTATTTTATTTTAATAAGGCAGTATTAATTATCATCAAATAATTAACATGATAATTAAGCCCAATTGTTAATTTCTCGTATCTCCCCCCAGGGTAAAAAAGGGGAATTGGGTGCTCCGGGCCTGCCTGGTACCCATGTTCTGTTTACTCAACAGGAGGTAAGTACATATCCACATTCCCTACAAACTGGTGCACCATGTAAAGACAATCTTCTACATTATCCATGATAACCCGTCTGTCTATGGCAGGGTTCTCCAATAGGCGTCCTACTTGGTTTTATTTGACCCCACCAAGTAAAAAAATTATGATAAAAAAAACGATATATATACCAGTCAAAAGTTTGGACACACCTACTCATTCAAGGGTTTTTCTTTCTTTTTACTATTTTTTACATTGGAGAATAATAGTGAAGACATCAAAATTATGAAATAACACATATGGAATCATGTAGTAACTAAAAACGTGATAACCTCTTGGGGCTATGTGGGACGCTAGCGTGCCACCCGTGGTGCACCCTATCAACAGCAGGTGCATTTCAAGAGCGGCAAATTTGAAACCAAATAAATGTCAAAATACTAAAAACGTGATAAACAAGTCAAAATATATTTTAGATTTTAGATTCTTCAAAGTAGCCACCCTTTGCCTTGATGACAGCTTTCCACACTCGTGGCATTCTCTCAACCAGCTTCACCTTGAATGCTTTCCTAACAGTCTTGAAGGAGTTCCCACATATGCTGAGCACTTGTTAGCTGCTTTTCCTTCACTCTGCGGTCCAACTCATCCCAAACCATCTCAACTGGGTTGAGGTTGGGTGATTGTGGAGGCCAGGTCATCTGATGCAGCACTCCATCACTCTCCTTCTTGGTCAAATAGCCCTTCCACAGCCTGGAGGTGTGTTGGATCATTGTCCTGTTGAAAAAACCAATGATAGTCCTACTAAGCGCAAACCAGATCGCTGCAGAATGCTGTCGTAGCCATGCTAGTTAAGTATGCCTTGAATTCTAAATAAATCACAGACAATGTCACCAGCAAAGCACCCCCACACCATCACACCTCCTCCTCTATGCTTCACGGTAGGAACTACACATGCGGAGATCATCCGTTCACCTTCTCTGTGTCTCACAAAGACACAGCAGTTGGGACCAAAAATCAAAAATGTTGACTAATCAGACCAAAGGACAGATTTCCACCGGTCTAATGTCCATTGCTCATGTTTCTTGGCCCAAGCAAGTCTCGTCTTCTTATTGGTGTCCTTTAGTAGTGGTTTCTTTGCAGCAATTCGACCATGATGGCCTGATTCAAGTAGTTTCCTCTGAACAGTTGATGTTGAGATGTGTTTGTTACTTGAACTCTGTGAAGCATTTATTTGGGCTGCAATTTCTGAGGCTGGTAACTCTAATGAACTTATCCTCTGCAGCAGAGGTAACTCTGGGTCTTCCTTTCCTGTGGTGGTTGTCATTACGTGGCCCTTTCTGGGTGTAGATCGTGGCTTTCCCCTCTCTCTCACTGTCCTACACCCAGGTTCTGTTATCTCAGGCCATAAATTCATTGCGGAGACTCTCTCCCCCTGGTCATGCAGAGAGAGAGACCACAGAGTGAACAAAGGATTTCACTTGGCCGTACTCCTAATCCCCAAAATGGGGGAATTAAATTATATGTCCACTTGTAAGAATGTGGGAAGGCTCCGTGGACACTTAAGGGACGGGTATGATGAGTGTGTTTCATTTGGTGACCTCATGGATGACAGGAAACACACACAACTATATCTCTGAATGTGTACATTACTCAATTATGGGGTTTGCATCTAATTTTTGTATAAAATGAATGAGTAAAGATGAAACTATTTGTGAAACGATGTAATGTGATGTTAGCCTTTAGAATGAGAGAATTGTATTCCCTGTAAAGTTTAACCAGTCAGCGGCCACGCCCCCGTGAGCACAGACATGATCTGGCGTCATGGAACCGCCCTTTTCTATTGTTACGAATAAAAACCCCTCCTGAGGAAATCCTCTTCAGACTAAGCAAACCCCCAGTGTGAGCTGTGATTGCAAATAATTGAGTACCAAGACTAGAAAACCATACCACGTGGCGCATTGGCTACATGGCTGGCAATGGTTAAACTTTTGATCCCTACAGAATAAGAGCAAATCTTAGATACTAATTACTAGTCTGCAGCTAGAAATTATGTAAACCTGGGATGCGAATACCGACAACCGCCGAAACATATATTCTAAGAACAATGGACACCTGACATATCCGTTACAACAGACACTATCAGGAGCTGCAGATAGACCTACAACCACTCTCTGATGAACTGACTCTCCAGCAGATGGACCGATGATTCCAACAGAGAAGACAACAACGACATATGGGCGTAAATATATTGATTGCAATTATTCCCGAATGAGCGAGCGTTCATGTGCAAAGGATTAGCATTTCAATTAATATAATTATCCACTGTGAAGTGAAGCCATTTTGTCTTTCCAGCTCCTTTATCAGTCTCCACCCCCTTTCCTTTGTCCACCAAGCCGTCATATCGGCTTAGCCCACTAGAGAATATTCCCTATCGTTGTTAGTAACCAATATCTACTGTTTGTTTGTTTATGCATTTCTGTGATTAGTTAGTAAATAAATGACTAAGCCAATTGGTGTATGGATGATTCATAGTTTAGGCTGGGTTCATGCAGATAACCAAGAATTCTACGAAGTTTGAAATAAGACTGACGTAATGTAAAGAATAATTAATTCATAGAAGACTAATTGATCAGATATTAAAATATCTGAAGAGTTATATTCGGAAAATTATAACTTTGTAATCTGAAGATTTTTCGTGGCGCCCTGACTTCCTAGTTTATTAAATGTACATGATTAGTTTAATCACGTAATAATAATTACAGAGAATTGATTTAATAAAATAACAGTCTTCACCTTTAATGATGCCAAAGACACGACACGGTCCTCATGAGAGCCAGTTTCATCATAGCGCATGATAGTTTTTGCGACTGCACTTGAAGGAACTTTCAAAGTTCTTGAAATGTTCCAGATTGACTGACCTTCATGTCTTAAAGTAATGATAGACTGTAATTTCTCTTTGCTTATTTGAGCTGTTCTTGCCATAATATGGACTTGGTCTTTTACCAAATAGGGCTATCTTCATTATACTACCCCTACCTTGTCACAACACAACTGACTGGCTCAAATGCATTAAGAAGGCAAGAAATTCCACCGATTAACTTTTAACAAGGCACACCTGTTAATTGAAATGCATTCCAGGTGACTACCTCATGAAGCTGGTTGAGAGAATGCCAAGAGTGTGCAAAGCTTTCATCAAGGCAAAGGGTGACTACTTTGAAGATTCTCAAATATAAAATATATTTTGATTTGTTTAACACTTTATTGGTTACTACATGATTCCATATGTTATTTCATAGTTTTGATGTCTAGACTATTATTCTACAATGCTGAAAATAGTAAAACATTAAGAAAAACCCTGGAATGAGTAGGTGTGTCCAAACTTTTGACTGATACTGTATGTATATATATTATTTTGTTACTGGTTTTGGTTTTTTATTTATTAAAATATATATGTATTTATAATTTCCGTTTTTGGACATAAAATCCCCAGGAAATGATCTCCAAGTCATTTTAATTTTTGAAAGCTGTTCCCAGGTATTCCCACGCATAAATAGAGGCATATGCGATCATATCCCTGTGTAAAGTTTGAAATTATTCTGTTTTTGTCAATTACTAAATCTGTTTGGGATTCTTGTTGTCATTTTGCAGTGTACAAATTATTTAGAAGGCATATATTTGGGGACCCAGGCCTCCAGACCTGGGTTCAAATACTATTTCAAATATTTCAAATACTTTGAGTTTTTTCTCTAGTCTGCCAGGAGTACCAGATGATTGAGGATTACCATTTTGGGACTATTCTATTTGTCCATTAAGCCAGACCATCAGTAGATGTCACAAAGTGCTGTACAGAAACCCAGCCTAAAACCCCAAACAGCAAGCAATGCAGATGTAGAAGCATGGTGGCTAGGAAAAACACCCTAGAAAGGCCGGAACCTAGGAAGAAACCTAGAGAGGAACCAGGCTCTGATGGTTGACAGTCCTCTTCTGGCTGTGCTGGGTGGAGACTATAAGAGCACATGGCCATTTAAGGCCAGATTGTTCTTCAAGATGTTCAAACGTTCATAGATGACCATCAAGGTCAAATAATAATCACAGTGCTTGTAAAGGGTGCAACAGGTCAGTACCTCAGGATTAAATTGGCTTTTCAGTTGGCTTTTCATAGCCTCTGACTGTATTGTTGATGAATGTTCCCAGGGTGCCACCCTTGAAGAGATGCGACAGGCATTCCCTTTGCCAATGGGACCTCCTGGGGCTAAAGTAAGAACAATGTTGAAACTCTGCATGGTTCTATCTATGAATGAATCTAATGGGCATAGTCAGCTGCAGCATCTACACCCAACAACGACCTGGCAAGATGTGTATACTGTATATGTTGATTGATTGACATGGATGGATTGGTGGATGGATTGCTGGATTGGTGGGTTGATGGATGGATTGGTGGGTGGATTGGTGGATTGGTGGGTTGATGGATGGATTGGTGGGTGGATTGGTGGATTGATAGATTGGTGGATGGATTGGTGGGTGGGTGGGTGGATGGATGGGTGGGTGGATTGGTGGATGGATGGATGGATGGATGGATTGGTGGATGGGTGGATGATAGATTGGTGGATGGATGGATGGGTGGATGGGTGGATTGGTGGATGGATGGATTGGTGGGTTGATGGATGGATTGGTGGGTTGGTGGATGGATTGGTGGGTTGATGGATGGATGGATGGATGGATGGATGGATTTGAGGTTGGATGGATGGATCGGTGGATTTGAGGTCGGATGGATGGATCGGTAGATTTGAGGTTGGATGGATTGGTGGGTTGGTGGATGAATGGATGGTGGGTTGGTGGATGGATGGATGGATGAATGGTGGGTTGGTGGATGGATGGATTTGTGGGTTGGTGGATGGATTGATGGTGGATTGGTGGATGGATGAATGGTGGGTTGGTGGATGGATTGGTGGGTTTGTGGGTGGATGGATGGTGTATTGATTGATTGATTGATTACTTATGATCCTATATAGGACATGTGATTTATAGCTCAGTTGGTAGAGCATGGTGTTTGCAACGCCAGGGTTGTGGGTTCGATTCCCACGGGGGGCCAAGTACGAAAAAAATGTATGAAATAAAAAAATGAAATGTATGCATTCACTACTGTAAGTCGCTCTGGATAAGAGCGTCTGCTAAATGACTCAAATGTAAATGTAAATTTATATGAGTTGATATGATCCAAAAGTGGCTAGCTGGGCTTAGCTTTAGGCTTGTATGTTGGAATGTGCTTGATATGCATTCTGAATGCATGTTTCCCTCTCTGCTCCTCTGTCTCTGTGTTAAGGGTCCACCAGGGATGAAGGTAAGAGATATTGCTGACATTACTTTATTGATGAGTGAAGATATAACTGATGTGGAATTGTAATGTCCACTGTATATGTTCAGGGAGAGCAAGGAGAGAGCGGATTGAAAGGAATGAAAGTAATGTGTTCTCACTAAAAAATAATGACTTATTCATGCTTATTCATGAAATGTATTGTAATGTGTTACCAAATATTGTTTCACACATCCAATCAGTGAAATGCCTTTGGAAATGACATTGTTTTGACCTGTCCTACTCCTATTCCTCAGGGTGACGCTGGTCTTCCAGGGGAAGCAGCTGACATGAAGGTAGACATCTCAGAACTACATTAACGGCACATACATTTCATGGTAAACAACAAATCATGGAATAAAATGTTTTATTTTCTCCTTCCCAGAACATTGAAGTCATGTTTGAAGACTATGGCATAAGGGTAAGCTCTTGACTCCGAATCCGAAACAGTTTTGTAGTTCAAAGAGGTTTTCATTTCACTGCCCAAGGTGGCTGTCTCATTTAGAAAGACTATGTTTCCCAGCTGCCCTTGCTGAAGGCACTGATTGACAGGCTGCTGCAGGACGGCATGGAGGAGCTTCTGCAGGAGCTAACCACCTCTAGGAGAGTCAATGAGAAGGAGAAACACGGCTCCAACATTATCACTGACTACACAGTATGTACACAGTCCATGCATATCTCTTCATCCCTAATCACACCAGGGGACATGCCTGGTCATTTACTGGGTTATTCCTGGGAGAAGTTCAATGAGGAAAATTGGAATTGGAATGTCAATTCTCTTTCTGAATTGACTGAATTGAAATGTAATTTACCATAACCCTTGTGACAAGCCTGGTGTCAGAACTCTTAGTTAGTGCTGGACTCATGAGTGTGTTAGTGTTGGACTCATGAGTGTGTTAGTGCTGGACTCATGAGTGTGTTAGTGTTGGACTCATGAGTGTGTTAGTGCTGGACTCATGAGTGTGTTAGTGCTGGACTCATGAGTGTGTTAGTGTTGGACTCATGAGTGTGTTAGTGCTGGACTCATGAGTGTGTTAGTGCTGGACTCATGAGTGTGTTAGTGCTGGACTCATGAGTGTGTTAGTGCTGGACTCATGAGTGTGTTAGTGTATGACTCATGAGTGTGTTAGTGCTGGACTCATGAGTGTGTTAGTGCTGGACTCATGAGTGTGTAGTGCTATGAGTGTGTTAGTGCTGGACTCATGAGTGTGTTAGTGATGGACTCATGAGTGTGTTAGTGTTGGACTCATGAGTGTGTTAGTGCTGGACTCATGAGTGTGTTAGTGCTGGACTCATGAGTGTGTAGTGCTATGAGTGTGTTAGTGTTGGACTCATGAGTGTGTTAGTGCTGGACTCATGAGTGTGTTAGTGTTGGACTCATGAGTGTGTTAGTGTTGGACTCATGAGTGTGTTAGTGTTGGACTCATGAGTGTGTTAGTGCTGGACTCATGAGTGTGTTAGTGTATGACTCATGAGTGTGTTAGTGCTGGACTCATGAGTGTGTTAGTGCTGGACTCATGAGTGTGTTAGTGTATGACTCATGAGTGTGTTAGTGTTGGACTCATGAGTGTGTTAGTGTATGACTCATGAGTGTGTTAGTGTATGACTCATGAGTGTGTTAGTGCTGAACTTATGAGTGTGTTAGTGCTGGACTCATGAGTGTGTTAGTGTTGGACTCATGAGTGTGTTAGTGTTGGACTCATAAGTGTGTTAGTGTATGACTCATGAGTGTGTTAGTGCTGGACTCATGAGTGTGTTAGTGTATGACTCATGAGTGTGTTAGTGCTGGACTCATGAGTGTGTTAGAGCTGGACTCATGAGTGTGTTAGTGTATGACTCATGAGTGTGTTAGTGTTGGACTCATGAGTGTGTTAGTGTATGACTCATGAGTGTGTTAGTGTATGACTCATGAGTGTGTTAGTGCTGGACTCATGAGTGTGTTAGTGCTGGACTTATGAGTGTGTTAGTGCTGGACTCATGAGTGTGTTAGTGTTGGACTCATGAGTGTGTTAGTGTTGGACTCATGAGTGTGTTAGTGTATGACTCATGAGTGTGTTAGTGTATGACTCATGAGTGTGTTATGCTGGACTCATGAGTGTGTTAGTGCTGGACTCATGAGTGTGTTAGTGTTGGACTCATGAGTGTGTTAGTGCTGGACTCATGAGTGTGTTAGTGTTGGACTCATGAGTGTGTTAGTGCTGGACTCATGAGTGTGTTAGTGCTGGACTCATGAGTGTGTTAGTGCTGGACTCATGAGTGTGTTAGTGTTGGACTCATGAGTGTGTTAGTGCTGGACTCATGAGTGTGTTAGTGCTGGACTCATGAGTGTGTTAGTGCTGGACTCATGAGTGTGTTAGTGTTGGACTCATGAGTGTGTTAGTGTTGGACTCTTGAGTGTGTTAGTGTATGACTCATGAGTGTGTAGTGCTATGAGTGTGTTAGTGTTGGACTCATGAGTGTGTTAGTGCTGGACTCATGAGTGTGTTAGTGTTGGACTCATGAGTGTGTTAGTGCTGGACTCATGAGTGTGTTAGTGCTGGACTCATGAGTGTGTTAGTGTATGACTCATGAGTGTGTTAGTGTTGGACTCATGAGTGTGTTAGTGTATGACTCATGAGTGTGTTAGTGCTGGACTCATGAGTGTGTTAGTGCTGGACTCATGAGTGTGTTAGTGTATGACTCATGAGTGTGTTAGTGCTGGACTCATGAGTGTGTTAGTGCTGGACTCATGAGTGTGTTAGTCTATGACTCATGAGTGTGTTAGTGTATGACTCATGAGTGTGTGTTTTGAACAGAGAACTGTAAAGTATGAGATCTCCAAGGAGCCTCTGACAGAGATGGACACCATAGAGGAGGCAGTTGACTCTGACCTAGACAGACAGCTACCAGAACCTAACTCTGTAAGTATCCACTCCAAACATGCTACATGACATAGGAAACGCTTTCCCTCACACATATTAAGCCTAACCCTAACACAACAAAAGCTAGTTCTATGGAGATTCTCAATTGAGTATTGTTTTTAGTCCAGGACTAGTCTTTATCTGTATCCCAGAAATCAACCCATATTGTAAAGCCCAGTCTAATTATGTATCCGAACAGATACATTGTTGTACTATAGTATGTAGTTATTCATCCAGTTCTCTATCTCATGAAGGATGCTTTGGATGAAACGGCGGAGGCCCCCACATTCTGGAGCCTCACCACTCTTAATGGTCTTAAAGGGGTCCAAGACGTGGGGAGGATAGAGAGCACCTCTAAGGGGACAGAGGGGACACTGACAGTGGACGAGGACTTCAGTGAAGCTCCCTCGCCCAAGTTGACTTTATCAAACTCAACATTTAACAACACTACGTCTGAAGAGGTAAGGGGTACCTCTTCTACTCAAACCCCACAACCAAACAGTGTCTCTACTGAAAACCCTCAACCAAACACTGTCTCTACTGAAAACCCTCAACCAAACACTGTCTCTACTGAAAACCCTCAACCAAACACTGTCTCTACTGAAAACCCTCAACCAAACACTGTCTCTACTGAAAACCCTCAACCAAACACTGTCTCTACCGAAAACCCTCAACCAAACACTGCCTCTACTGAAAACCCTCAACCAAACACTGCCTCTACTGAAAACCCTCAACCAAACACTGTCTCTACTGAAAACCCTCAACCAAACACTGTCTCTACCGAAAACCCTCAACCAAACACTGTCTCTACTGAAAACCCTCAACCAAACACTGTCTCTACCGAAAACCCTCAACCAAACACTTCCTCTACTGAAAACCCTCAACCAAACACTGTCTCTACTGAAAACCCTCAACCAAACACTGTCTCTACTGAAAACCCTCAACCAAACACTGTCTCTACTGAAAACCCTCAACCAAACACTGTCTCTACTGAAAACCACAACAAACACTGTCTCTACTGAAAACCCTCAACCAAACACTGTCTCTACTGAAAACCCTCAACCAAACACTGTCTCTACTGAAAACCCTCAACCAAACACTGTCTCTACCGAAAACCCTCAACCAAACACTGTCTCTACTAAAAACCCTCAACCAAACACTGTCTCTACTGAAAACCACAACAAACACTAAAAGTGATCTCTAGTACAAGATCTCTCTCTCTTTGTGTGTGTGTGTGTGTGTGTGTGTGTGTGTGTGTGTGTGTGTGTGTGTGTGTGTGTGTGTGTGTGTGTGTGTGTGTGTGTGTGTGTGTGTGTGTGTGTGTGTGTGTGTGTGTGTGTGTGTTAGAGGGTCTCTGAGGTACCAGGGGCAATAGTAGAAACTGTTCTCCTCAGTGGGGAAGACTCCTTGAAGAAAAAGAAGAGTCGAGAACGGAAGGTGATGTCACTACAAATAGATCCTGTTTTTTATACATCTGATAAACACAACCTTCAAAATTTGAGAAAAGTGTGTAATTTGAATTTTGACATAAATGATGAAATTAAATTGAAGTTGTTGAAGTCACAACCTATTTGTATTCATGACTATACAAACAAATGTTATATTTAAATAGGTCTAAATAGATACTGTAAAAGAAAATATGTAAACTTTCCCTTTAACATTTTCTTACATTTACATATTTTATTTGCGATAATTTTCTCTCCCATTAATCAGCCCATGACACAGATATAAATATCTTTGACCATAACTACTACGACATGTTAGATCTGTATTTCCTATAAAGCATTACAACTTTTAACTGTGAAATTCTGAACCAGGGCAAGGGACAGAAAGGACGACATAAGAGGCAAAGAGAACGCCTGGTAAACGCCCCAACTAAAGATGTAGTCAAAATAACCATATAAACGCCCAAACTAAACATGTCTAACATTTACGTTGTTACAGTCTGTTGCTAAGCATGTCACCCTTAACCTGTTTTAACCTCAACTACATCAAATGACAGTGAGAAAATAATTACTACCATTTCTTTCTCAGCAAACATAACTTTTATCGAATTCTAAACCTAAACTAAAAATAAGCTTATTAAACTGTACTTGCTGTGCCTAACTTGACCAATTAAAGCTATTAAATTATCATAACAGACATTTTAAAATGACTAAAAGCATGATTTTTTTTCTCCTAACTTGCTTTTTGGAATTGTCCTTATTGTTTAAGACTTGTAAGTCATGTCCTGTACTCTCTCTTTACTGCTTTGCGTCAAAGACATGATTATGATAGACATGTTTATGAAAGATATCTCCTCTTGATTTCATTTACATATGGGACTCAGCTTTTTCTCTCCTCTCTAAAGACGAGTACGGAGGAGGAGGAGGAGGAGGAGGAGGAATTATACGATGGGGAAGAGTACAGTTATGAATATGAGGTGAGTAACTGTCAAGTGAGATGTAAATTAACATTCCTAATTATTTGATTGGTACATATTATTAATCCTAACTACTGTATTAATTCTGAGGGTGGACACCCTATGACGTCACCTTTCCTTGTACACCTCAGGGATCAGGGTTGGAATGACACATTTAGCTCACGGGGCTGTCCATTACCCACACCAATACTTTGAGTCTTATAGCAGTGCCCTGATTGTGTTATGGTAGTGATCAGCATAGTGTGGGAACCCTCCTAATTCAAACTCTACAAACTCAAATGATTACTGAGTTAAAAGAAGGTAGCTGAAACCCTATTACTCTGATGCAATACATGTATTAATGAGTCCATCACACACATTCATGAGGGTGTGTAGTTGACCTTGCATGTGTACATCTCTAGAGACAAAATGAGGAAGTCATATTTTCTCCCACATAGATATATACAGTAGATTTTTTATTTTATTTAACCTTTATTTAACTAGGCAAGTCAGTTAAGAACAGATTCTTATTTACAATGACAGCCTACCCCGGCCAAACCCTCCCCTAACCCGGGCGACGCTGGGCCAATTGTGCACCGCCCTATGGGACTCCCGATCACGGCCGGTTGTGATACAGCCAGGGATCGAACCAGGGTCTATAGTGACGCCTCTAGCACCGCGTTGCTGTGCCTTAGGCCTTAGACCGCTGCGCCACTCGGGAGCCCAAATTAGAGTCCCCACCCACTTCCCTGAAAATATTGAATTACTAGGAATTGATTTGTTTCTGATTATATGCCAGTGTATTGATGACATACCACACCTGTTATTAATTGTGGTTTGCGTGCCGAACTCAGATGACTGTCTCACTCACCAGTAATGCTGTCAATATTTTGTAACGTTCAAAAAATATGTTTGAATGGAATGTTTTTGATAGTTTTTCTTAATTTTTGTTAAAGGATTCCACAGATGATCCCTTACTGTCAGTGGAAAATCAAGGGGAGTTTGAAATCACAACAGAAAGCACACTACATGGAATGAGCAAAGAGGTGAACACTTTTTCTTTGCCACTGTATCTCTAGATATAGAAAAATGATAGTAAAGACAACGGATTGTAAAACATGTCATTTTCATTTTGACCTTTGAACCAGGAAATGTACATACAGAATTCTGTCCAGTAGTGGTCATTACTGATTATATGTCAATGTTTCTTAGAGTGGCCTGACAACTTTAGGTCCATATCCATCCCAGTCACCGGGTGACAGTGAAAAGGTGTGAAACTGGAGCTCTTTTCTGAGATACTTTGTAAAGTGCGAACTGTGTCAAGCAGAGCCAGCACCATGGACAGCTTTGAGTTGAGTGGTAGAAGGCTATGTGACATGTGTGTGTGTGTGATTGCTGTATTATATATTGTTCTTGAAACATGCTACACTTTGTTCTAAAGAAGGGGGAATTCATCACACCTATCCTTCCCAGCACAACGGAAGAAACAGAGAAGGTAAGTCTGTGACAGACTGCATAATTCTACCTGATGCTTTACTAACCATGTTCCTGAGGGATATGGGGTGTAAATGGACACACCTAGACTTCTATTCGTCTTTACTAACCATCCTGAGGGATATGGGGTGTAAATGGACACAACTAGACTTCTATTCGTCTTTACTAACCATCCTGAGGGATATGGGGTGTAAATGGACACAACTAGACTTCTATTCGTCTTTACTAACCATCCTGAGGGATATGGGGTGTAAATGGACACAACTAGACTTCTATTCATCTTTACTAACCATCCTGAGGGATATGGGGTGTAAATGGACACACCTAGACTTCTATTGATCTTTACTAACCATGATCCTGAGGGATATGGGGTGTAAATGGACACACCTAGACTTCTATTCGTCTTTACTAACCATGATCCTGAGGGATATGGGGTGTAAATGGACACACCTAGACTTCTATTCGTCTTTACTAACCATCCTGGGGGATATGGGGTGTAAATGGACACACCTAGACTTCTATTCGTCTTTACTAATGTCGTGTCTTTGGCTATGCCGGATTAAGTGATATGACATGCTAACTTATAAAATGATTTCTCTGTAATTAATATTACCTGATTAAGCTAATCATGTAAATGTAATTAACTAGAAAGTCGGGGCACCACGGAAGAACGTTTATAGAGCTGTTATCTTCCGAATAAACTCTTAAAATACTTTGTAATATTTTACAACGATAGCAGTCAATCATAACCCTTGTCTTATTTTCAGTCTCATAATGAAAGTTGTAAATTCTTGGCTATCTTCACGAACCCTGGCTAACAAGTTGAATCAGCAATACAAAATTGGGTTTAATTATTTATTTACTAAATACCTAACTAATCACACAGAATTACAAATACACAGAATACAATGATGTCATACAGAAAACGTCCCGGTAGACGGAACAGATATGACGGCTGGTTACACAAAGGAAAGGGGGTTGGGCTTGAATGAAAGAGCGGGAAAATTTAGGAACAGAGAAACAGCAGCTATGCTATCGTAAATACATTATCTTATGCATTCTAAATTACCGCCCATTTGGAAAAGGAAAATGCAATAAATATTTACTCTGAGCTGCGCTTCGGTAGATTGGTCGTAGATGCTGGCCGGGTTGGCCAACAGATCTCCCTGTTTTCGGAAGAATGTCAATGGTGGTCCATTGGATACGTGGTGGTATCTTCGTCTGGTTGTTAGACTGGATCCGTCGTCCGTCCTTTCCTAACCCACGTTAGCAGCGGCCGCTGCTAACTCAGCGGCTAGGAAGTAGCACTTCTGTAGTGAATAAGCTCAAAGTTCATACCAGTTCATACCAGAGCTCACGCCGAGGTTGGCTTAGTTCTGTACTTGACATGTGTGTCCTTCTAACGTAGAGGCTGCAGACCTCCCGTACTGGAACCAACCTGGTTATCTTTTCGTCAAAGGATTATATAGTAGAGAGGGGGAGGGAGGTGTTTCATCGTTTATAACCGCTGTCTCTTCACAGGGTTGGGCCACTGATCGAGCAGGGCACTTTCCTTATGAAAACCCAATTCTCTCGTTTGGAAGCTAAAATTACATTTCATCTCCTAACAAACATTTTCAATATCAAACATTTCAATTGCATAACAATTCCATGTGACTCTGATAACTAGAGGGTGGATACTTTCCCAGGTACAGTTTATGTCGTCCTGTCATCAATCATAATGTCTCAGATGACAACTGAAATGAAATCCATACTCATTACGTTATCAAGCATATTTCCAACTGGTTTTATTAACAAAATATGGTTACTTTTCCCCATTTGTTTGATGTTCCCAGACTCTCTATATTTAACACAGGCTATTCACGTCCTTCAGTAGATTCAGAGAGGGGAAGAGAGAAAGGTATTTATGGGGGGGGGGGGGGTCATAAACCTTACCCACAGGCCAACGTCATGACAGTCCCCCCAGGTTGGGTTCAATCTTGCGATTAACCTGCATGTTATAACCCAACATAAAAATCAACGTGGGTTGTCCTAGTTGTGGATCATCGTTGTGGTCCCCATCTGGCGGTCGACCCGGGTAGGGTGTCTGCAAATGAAGAAATCCGCTCCAAGACTGGGCAGTAGATGTCCAGTTGGTGGTTGCTATTGCAGTCCCCCCTCTGGTGGTCGACCCGGGTAGGGTCTCTGCAAATGAAGAAGTCCGTTCCATGGCTCGGCAGCGGATGTCCGGATTGGGATCGCCGTTCCGGACCCGTCGTCTGGTCGTCCAGACTGGAATATCTGGGCAGTAACTTAGGCAGATGTTAACAACGCACACACACTCATGAAATATATCATTACATTTCCCCCCAAATGAGCGGCGTTGTGGCACTAACTGATGGTTGTATGGGGGAGTAGTTTATGGCTCTATCACTTTCTATGTGCCGAAGAAAATGAAACAAAATGAATGAAAGCATAAACAAAACTAAATATAGTTATGCCACCTTAATCATCTAATTGGACTGTATTCTATCTACGTCCATGGTCTTGGCAAAATAATGACCCTATCATGGCATTGTCTAATGACATATTTAGGGCTTTCCTAATTTGCGGGGTGGCGCTTAGGGTACTATCCTAAGTTGACAACTATATGATAAGTCTACAGCTGTAAGGCACTAGTTTTGGGCAGTCTAAAGGATGACCTATGGACTTCTGGTTAGAAAACTGGTGAGTGCTGTAGAGTCACAGGCCTAGAAGTAAACGTTCAACTTTACTAAGGCTGGTATTTTGCTTGGACCCTTAAGTGATCCTAGCATAAATCCTAATTGGATGTTCCGTTGTGCATGTGCATTTATGCTTACACAATCGCGCATGTCAAGGGAAGAAAACCAAGTATCCTGGCAGATTACAACTTGTTCAGAATGAGTCTGACGTAGTCAGGTAATTTTCAGGTCAATGCCTGGAGGTCAGTCAGAATTGGTGTCAAGGGAGTCAGTAGTAGTTTTCTACAAGTCACGGTGTCTTCCACTATTGTAGTGGCGGTAGGTATGAAGTCTATTTCATAGCTATGTTATCCACGGAGGAGCTAACCTCACGACGGAAGTACTCTAAGTATTAGACCAGTCGTACGTGGTGTGATCATGGTTCATGACTTCTAATAACTTTTCTCCTGAACGGAGGGTTCTATTTATTAGTGGCATGTGTTAACCATTGGAAGAGTGCAATGGAGATTCCCTTCCCCGTGTTGCACTCTGAGTGACTCCTATGTCGCTATTATCAATAGCAATTTAACTTGTGAGGTTACTAATCCTCTTACTGAGTGTTGCTGGACTGACTGTGGTATTGGTACTGGTATTCAAGGGGTCCAGTTGTCCTACAGATTTATTCTGAAATATTATCTACCGGAACACATGATTGGAGCATATTACTAGTTGTATTGTAGTTGAACCTACACATGGCAAGGAATGATTATTGTTGCCATTTGTTTTGGAGGTGGACAAGTCCATTGGACTTCCTTTACGACCAGTGTGGTACACCTCAGTACTATCTTAGACGTGTTCTAAGATACTCCCCGTCTAGGGGCCTGTCTGCTCCTCACTATTCTCATAGGGGAGTTTACAACTAGATTTGATTTATGCTCTGGCGGCCTCGTACGGTGTTGTCCGTAGTCTCGACCCCCCCACCGGCCTCGATGAGGCTCATCATGGGTCTGGGCTACTATTCCCCCCCTTTGTGTCTCGGGACCCCCCACCAGCGGGTGGTGTTGGTGTCCGAGGCGCAAACGAAAAGGTCGGACCCTATGTACGAGTTGTCAGTGGCCGCGTTATTATGAGAATGGCTGTAACCTTTCAACCAAATCTCCTGGTGTTTGTGCTTCAACACCCTCAGTGGCTGTCGAGGTATGTCAGTCACCACTGCGTCCGCGTGTGGCAACCTCTTCAGTACCTGCAAACTGAGACGAGGATATCGGTCTGCGATATCGCAAAGTGTTTCACCAGTGGTAGTCATCGGGTCAGTTGCTGGACTGACGCCATTAGTGTCATTGTAAGGGGTGACAGTCCCCAACAAAGCAGAAGGTGTATCATCGGAAGCAGAGTGTACTCTGCACATCAATGTTTTTCTTGCTGAGACGGTCGCAGTGCTTGCGGAAGTGTCCGAAGGGCAAGAGAAATTCATCTCAACTACCGTATTGCACGACTGCAAGGAGGAGGGAAGTTGCTCATTCACAGAGACAGCTGGCTCGAAATCATGAAAAGAATGGTCAATCAGATTGGCTGATGGAATGTGTCGAGATATCGTAATATCTCCTTGGATCGGATCCTGCACCAAGAGGTTTCTAAACGTCTTTTTCCCAAGGGGTGCTTTCGACAGATACCCCTCGTGAATGACTGCATTGCAGCTAGCGTTAGGGGAAGACAGTGTGGTCAGTGGAGAAGGCACTGTGGCCTGTGACCATACCTGGTTGGTTTTCCAATCCATCAATGGGAGTAACCGATCCATCAAGTCTGCTCCAAGTAGCAGGGTTACAGTTTCGAGGCTGGTAACATACACAGGGTGAACGAGCGATACGTCCTGGAAGTGTAGTTTCAGCATGACTCTCAATGTGAGAGGCGAGGTAGTCTGAGTGACCCCTCGAAGTGTAGTGTCGCATCGTTCCACTTTTAACCAACGTTTAGTTGGCTTCAAAGCCCTTTTTAGATCATCAAACAATGTTTGAGAGATGAGTGATATTGTCGCACCCGAATCAATTAGTGCATGACAAGCTAAGCAGTCCTCCAGGACTGTTTCCAGGTATGGCCGTTTGGATTCGTGGTTAGTGGACATATTCCCCACAAAGTGGAGTGGTTGTTCGCAACGACGTGATGTGCCATTTCTGTTCAAGGTGGAAGCAGATTGACTTTTCCGATTTTGAGTGGGCTTGGCTTTAACGAAGCGTTTGACCTTTTTCTTCGCAACTTTTGTATCAGAGTCTATAGACAGAGCCCGGGGGCTTGTTTCTTGATCAAGCGGGCCCTGGATAGGGTCTTGAATGAGAGCGGGAGAAATTTGAACTTTAACGTCCTTGCTATGGGTGTTAATTCCTGCGGACCTGGTGTCCGGTAATTCCCCGTCTAGTCCTTGTGACTTATCTTTTACCCTTTTCTCAAATTGTTCTCGCTTAAGTTCTTCCCGTAGTGGGACTTCTGGAGAACATTGGTCTACGTTTTGATCGTCCTTCAACCCTTTGTTACCCTTGTGCTCTGACACTTTTTGTGGGTTGAGTGCAGGAACGTAGCGAAC
Organism: Salmo salar; assembly: GCF_965601325.2. Lineage (NCBI taxonomy): Eukaryota > Metazoa > Chordata > Actinopteri > Salmoniformes > Salmonidae > Salmo > Salmo salar. The sequence goes on along the minus strand of NC_138307.1, from coordinate 68,826,739 downwards.
GGGTCAATTGTAGCGGTAGTCATGTTGATGGCTACGTACTTTACAGTTATTTCGACCGCGGAGGTTATTGGAATCATGGTTTCGTGGTAGAAACTGTTGTGGTGCGTCATCTCTCGACGCTCCAATACCTGATAATGCACCCTCTAACTGGAGTGAGTGCTCCTGGTCAAACTTCAAAACCGAGTGGTCAGGGCTCTTAGTGTTGCGAGCTTTTGATGCCTCAAAAGCTGTGCTTGCAAGCTCTCTGAGTTGTAAGATAGGCAAGCCAACGTGGGCTGCAGGGCCCAAGTAGGTAATGAAGGTGGGATACATGTTCGACAGAAACATTTGTTTGAATGGTAACAGCTCTTCCATTCCTGTTTCCGTGAGTAGGCCAAAGTAAGCTGAACGAAGCCTATGATAGAAAGCTTGTGGGTGTTCGTTCCGAACTTGTTTGACCGTGTTAGCCAGTGAGCTATCGTGTTTGCGAGTCGCAGAACCACTGAATTCTAATTTCAAAGCTGTGGCAAATTTAGCGTAGTCATTTAGCACGTGTTGCTGTTGTAGGCGAATGAACCTCGTCACGTGTCTATTCGACGTTCGCTTCAACAGGTAAACCCTGTCAGAACCCGTAGCATTCGGGTAGCCACCCAACGCGTCCTCTATGTCAGCTAGGAACGTCTCAGTATCGTTTGGCTGACCTGGAACGGGGTCAAAGGTGGGGAAATTCTTGACGAGTTTGTCAAGGTATTCCGCGCCAAGCGGGCGGAGAGGGTTGGCTTCATCCTGTGGAGAAATTGGGGCCGACAGGCCAAGAGGAGAAGCCAAGCTTTGGCTTTGTTGGCCAAGAGGCTCCATATTACTCAGTGCCGAATGGCCAAGAGGAGAAGACTGAGGGACACATGATGGAGGCAATGTCTGAAACCTATCGTCTTCACTCCTTTGAGTACCGGACTCCGGTTGCTTAGATGGGTAGTCATGCTGTCGAGCGTGACCATTCTGGACTTCCTCCAGATGGTACCTAAGGGTGGTCTTCTGCTGCATTGCAGAGTCCACTTGAGCGCTTAGAGTACCAATTTTGGACACGTGAGTGTCACACCTGCTCCTTTCGGTCTCAAACTTATCTGTCATGGTTTGCAGATAGAGGTCTCGAGTACGGAGCGAGAGATTCAGTGATGAGATTTCCTTTGCTTGCTTAGAAATCAATATTTCCATCCTCATCACCTGAGTTCTCTCATCATTCATTTGGTCAGCGACTTCAATAAGTTCTGCTGATTTGTCATCCAACTTTGTCATTGTGTTCATCAACTGATCGTCTTTGGTCTGCAGAATTTGGAGTAGAACATTGTTACCTTGAGTAACGTTCAACAAAACTGCCTGCATGTTATCAAATTGCGCGTTCCTGTTTGTAGATAACTCGACAGATTTATCTAGTTTGGCGTGGACTATATCGCATTTAGTTTTGGCTAAATTGAGTTGTTCCTGCAGATGACGATTTTGTTGGAGAGTTTGTGCTCGTTCATCGTCATAAGTATTTGCAATTACTTTTAATTGTTCCGATTTCAAACGCAGTTCCTCGACTAGCAGAATGTTTTCATTTCCTGCTTTTGTCAATAGTTGCTCAGTTCTCTCCACCTGTGCCCTCATGTTAGCCATGTCTTGCACGTGCTTCAGCTGTGCACTGTGGTATTGGACCGATGCCAACCTTTGATGGCGATACATAAGTGCTAAAGTGGAGAGAACAGTCACAAAGCCTGTATTTGATGGTTGATTTTGGAGAGCATTCGCAATTTCGGCTGTTGTTTTTCTAATGGCATAATTAGGGTTGGTATCACTGCTGAGGTCAGAGATCAATCCTTTTATGGGTGGAGGTTCACTAATTAGCGGAGGAGTGGTGACCACCTCCTTTGGTAGCTTGCACATTATTAGAAAAATGTAGAGGAAAAATGTTCCTATTTTTTTTCAATGTTTGGGTTTGGAATTCATTGGAAGCTGCAAAGACACGTTTAATCTATTTATAGATGTTGACGAACCATCAGTACTGTACCAGTAATGTGGAAGTTGGACGTGAATGAATTTGCAAAAGCAAATTGAATTAATTAATCAATGCCAATGATTAATCCTACCTGGGTAGGCTATCTGGGTATTAAACTTGAATTAACCTGAGAGGTTGCTTCATCCAGGTTAATATGGGAAGTTTAAAAGTGTCTCATTTGATTGCAAGAACATTAAGGTATGTTCAACAATTTAACTTATTAAATTGAATGAGATGATAATCCATACAATCTCCATTGATTGGATATCATAAGTGTAAACAGTAGATTAAATGTTGGGAGCACTTCCCACTATGGTACACTTCTTCCTTGGGCCGAAGCCACATGGGATTCCCGCGGGGGCGGGACTTCTGTCAGTACTGGATTACTGAATGAGTTTTGCAAAAACCAAATTTTACTGATTGATCAATTTTAATGATAAATCAAACCTGTATAGGCTATTTGGGATTTAAACTTGAATTAACCTGAGAGGTTTATTCATCTAGGTTAATGTGGAAAAAGATTACAATGTCTCATTTAGAAAACTCATCAATTTGGATATTATTTAAACTTGAGAATGTAAATCTGGCAATTTCACTTATTAGTTCAATTGAATAAGACATCGATATCCGTCTGGATATCACGGGTAACGACTTGAGTGTCACCTGACTAATTCTACTTGAAGGAAAGTACTGGTGACTCTTCAGAGGTCCCTGCTGGCATACACTGAAATCAAACGGAAGTACCCAGGGCGGGACTTTTGTTCCGCAAGTCGGATGAATTACAATGTGGCACAAAACAAAATGGCTGTTTTCCCTTTTTGTTAGCTTAGCATCTCGAGCAAGCTAATGCTACTTTATGCCTGAAAAATGCTCAACATAGGATTCCCTTGGCAAGGGAAAGGTTTTACTTATAACGTATTATGTTCAAACCCTTTTCGGCGATATTTGACGATGTTTTAACCGGAACTCGCGGGAAACAACGAACTGCACCGTGGTCTACTCGCATCGAAACGCGAGAGACAGAGATACTTATCGCTGGACAAGCTAATCTCTCCTAAATTTCAATCGGCTGGCTCTTTGTCCTCGCTCGAGAAATTAATAATGACCTAGCCAACACGCGTCTGAAACGCGAGAGGCAGAAATACTTAGCGTTTGGCCAAACGCGCTATTTCTCAGATAGCTTTATCAGCCATCATACATACATGTAGTTTATGCTACCCACTGACTACGTCAGAGCACAACACGGAGGCTATTCTCCGGAACACACACGCACCAATAATTCCAGTCTACAATTCCCATAATGTATATAATCAACTTGGTATATTATGTAATCTGCTTTTCAATTTTATATATGCTGAATCAAAATGAAAGCTTCATCCTATTTTAGATTCCTCGCACGGGGGCTCCAAATGTCGTGTCTTTGGCTATGCCGGATTAAGTGATTTGACATGCTAATTTATAAAATGATTTCTCTGTAATTAATATTACCTGATTAAGCTAATCATGTAAATGTAATTAACTAGAAAGTCGGGGCACCACGGAAGAACGTTTATAGAGCTGTTATCTTCCGAATAAACTCTTAAAATACTTTGTAATATTTTACAACGATAGCAGTCAATCTTAACCCTTGTCTTATTTTCAGTCTCATAATGAAAGTTGTAAATTCTTGGCTATCTTCACGAACCCTGGCTAACAAGTTGAATCAGCAATACAAAATTGGGTTTAATTATTTATTTACTAAATACCTAACTAATCACACAGAATTACAAATACACAGAATACAATGATGTCATACAGAAAACGTCCCGGTAGACGGAACAGATATGACGGCTGGTTACACAAAGGAAAGGGGGTTGGGCTTGAATGAAAGAGCGGGAAAATTTAGGAACAGAGAAACAGCAGCTATGCTATCGTAAATACATTATCTTATGCATTCTAAATTACCGCCCATTTGGAAAAGGAAAATGCAATAAATATTTACTCTGAGCTGCGCTTCGGTAGATTGGTCGTAGATGCTGGCCGGGTTGGCCAACAGATCTCCCTGTTTTCGGAAGAATGTCAATGGTGGTCCATTGGATACGTGGTGGTATCTTCGTCTGGTTGTTAGACTGGATCCGTCGTCCGTCCTTTCCTAACCCACGTTAGCAGCGGCCGCTGCTAACTCAACGGCTAGGAAGTAGCACTTCTGTAGTGAATAAGCTCAAAGTTCATACCAGTTCATACCAGAGCTCACGCCGAGGTTGGCTTAGTTCTGTACTTGACATGTGTGTCCTTCTAACGTAGAGGCTGCAGACCTCCCGTACTGGAACCAACCTGGTTATCTTTTCGTCAAAGGATTATATAGTAGAGAGGGGGAGGGAGGTGTTTCATCGTTTATAACCGCTGTCTCTTCACAGGGTTGGGCCACTGATCGAGCAGGGCACTTTCCTTATGAAAACCCAATTCTCTCGTTTGGAAGCTAAAATTACATTTCATCTCCTAACAAACATTTTCAATATCAAACATTTCAATTGCATAACAATTCCATGTGACTCTGATAACTAGAGGGTGGATACTTTCCCAGGTACAGTTTATGTCATCCTGTCATCAATCATAATGTCTCAGATGACAACTGAAATGAAATCCATACTCATTACGTTATCAAGCATATTTCCAACTGGTTTTATTAACAAAATATGGTTCCTTTTCCCCATTTGTTTGATGTTCCCAGACTCTCTATATTTAACACAGGCTATTCACGTCCTTCAGTAGATTCAGAGGGGAAGAGAGAAAGGTATTTATGGGGGGGGGGGGGGGGGTCATAAACCTTACCCACAGGCCAACGTCATGACACTAACCATGATCCTGAGGGATATGGGGTGTAAATGGACACAACTAGACTTCTATTCGTCTTTACTAACCATGATCCTGAGGGATATGGGGTGTAAATGGACACACCTAGACTTCTATTCGTCTTTACTAACCATCCTGAGGGATATGGGGTGTAAATGGACACACCTAGACTTCTATTCGTCTTTACGAACCATCCTGAGGGATATGGGGTGTAAATGGACACACCTAGACTTCTATTCGTCTTTACTAACCATCCTGAGGGATATGGGGTGTAAATGGACACACCTAGACTTCTATTCGTCTTTACTAATGCTGTTCCAGTCCATGCATGCCTCCGTTGGACTGTGGGTGTATGAATGTGATGCAAAGTGCTTTGATCCAGTGATTATCATTGGTGTTCCAATACAAAGGTTGTAGGTAATTGATATCATTTATATTTTCTAACTTATCTTCTTTATGTGTTTCTTGGTTGATTAGATTTTCCCAAAAGAAAGCCCTGCCCAGTGTTCAATAACATGAATACATAGTCAGATTGTGTCATTATACTGCGTACATTGAGATCTTTCATCTGACTAACAACTGTGAACATTTCACCAGTGCAAAAGGTACCACAATTCCAATTTTAAACATTAATTATTAGGCCTGCGTGATAAGTGTTTTTAAAGACTTAAATAAACTACATTTATATTTGACTTAAAGATTTAACACAACTTACAATGGAAGACATACATACTGTATCCCAGCATGCATTGAGCATGACCTCTGAACTTTGCCTGAATGGTAATGTCAAGAGCTGCAACCAAAATTAACTTTTCCAATGACACTTTTAGCTCACGGGCCTGCCCATTACCCACACCAATACTTTGAGTCTTATAGCAGTGCCCTGATTGTGTTATGGTAGAGATCAGCATAGTGTGGGAACCCTCCTAATTCAAACTCTACAAACTCAAATGATTACTGAGTTAAAAGAAGGTAGCTGAAACCCTATTACTCTGATGCAATACATGTATTAATGAGTCCATCACACACATTCATGAGGGTGTGTAGTTGACCTTGCATGTGTACATCTCTAGAGACAAAATGAGGAAGTCATACAGTTGATTAGGGAGGGTCCCCACCCACTTCCCTGAAAATATTGAATTACTAGGAATTCATTAGTTTCTGATTATATGCCAGTGTAATGATGACATACCACACCTGTTATTAATTGTGGTTTACGTGTCGAACTCAGATGACTGTCTCACTCACCAGTAATGCTGTCATTATTTTGTGACGTTTGTAAAAGTGTTTTAGAATGGAATGTTTTTCATAGTTTTTCTTAATTTTTGTTGAAGGATTCCACAGATGATCCCTTACTGTCAATGGAAAATCAAGGGGAGTTTGAAATCACAACAGAAAGCACACTACATGGAATGAGCAAAGAGGTGAACACTTTTTCTTTGCCACTGTACCTCTAGATATAGAAAAATGATAGTAAAGACAACGGATTGTAAAACATGTCATTTTCATTTTGACCTTTGAACCAGGAAATGTACATACAGAATTCTGTCCAGTAGTGGTCATTACTGATTATATGTCAATGTTTCTTAGAGTGGCCTGACAACTTTAGGTCCATATCCATCCCAGTCACCGGGTGACAGTGAAAAGGTATGAAACTGGAGCTCTTTTCCTGAGATACTTTGTAAAGTGCAAACTGTGTCAAGCAGAGCCAGCACCATGGACAGCTCTGAGTTGAGTGTTAGAAGGCTATGTGACGTGTGTGTGTGTGTGTCTGTGTGTTTGCTGTATTATATATTGTTCTTGAAACATGCTACACTTTGTTCTAAAGAAGGGGGAATTCATCACACCTATCCTTCCCAGCACAACAGAAGAAACAGAGAAGGTAAGTCTGTGACAGACTGCATAATTCTACCTGATGCTTTACTAACCATGTTCCTGAGGGATATGGGGTGTAAATGGACACAACTAGACTTCTATTCGTCTTTACTAACCATCCTGAGGGATATGGGGTGTAAATGGACACAACTAGACTTCTATTCGTCTTTACTAACCATCCTGAGGGATATGGGGTGTAAATGGACACAACTAGACTTCTATTCGTCTTTACTAACCATCCTGAGGGATATGGGGTGTAAATGTACACAACTAGACTTCTATTCGTCTTTACTAACCATCCTGAGGGATATGGGGTGTAAATGGACACACCTAGACTTCTATTCGTCTTTACTAACCATCCTGAGGGATATGGGGTGTAAATGGACACACCTAGACTTCTATTCGTCTTTACTAACCATCCTGAGGGATATGGGGTGTAAATGGACACAACTAGACTTCTATTCGTCTTTACTAACCATCCTGAGGGATATGGAGTGTAAATGGACACAACTAGACTTCTATTCGTCTTTACTAACCATCCTGAGGGATATGAGGTGTAAATGGACACAACTAGACTTCTATTCGTCTTTACTAACCATCCTGAGGGATATGGAGTGTAAATGGACACAACTAGACTTCTATTCGTCTTTACTAACCATCCTGAGGGATATGAGGTGTAAATGGACACACCTAGACTTCTATTCGTCTTTACTAACCATCCTGAGGGATATGGGGTGTAAATGGACACACCTAGACTTCTATTCGTCTTTACTAATGGTGTTTCAGTCCATGCATGCCTCTGTTGGACTGTGGGTGTATGAATGTGATGCAAAGTGCTTTGATCCAGTGATTATCATTGGTGTTCCAATACAAAGGTTGTAGGTAATTGATATCATTTATATGTTCTAACTTATCTTCTTTATGTGTTTCTTGGTTGATTAGATTTTCCCAAAAGAAAGCCCTGCCCAGTGTTCAATAACATGAATACATAGTCAGATTGTGTCATTATAATGATTGGCCAACCATCTTAGTGTCTGAGCACTTGTCATCACTGCGTACATTGAGATCTTTCGTCTGACTAACAACTGTGAACATTTCACCAGTGCAAAAGGTACCACAATTCCAATTCTAATTTTAAACAATAAATATTAGGCCAGCATTATAAAAAAAGTATTTAAAGACATTTGATTAAAAGATTGGACACAACTGGGCCAACTTGCAATGGAAGACATCCATATACCAGCATGCATTGAGCATGACCTCTGACCTTTGCGTGAATGGGAATGTCAAGAGCTGCAAACATAATATGAACTCTTCATGAGTGAGTTTATACACATACTGATTAAAACGTTTTTTCTGTTTTTTTGTTTACTTTTTTTTTTAACACAGGACCTTTCCTAAATCCACAAAGATTGAGACTGTAGATTTGTAAGCACGGAGTGTTTGTATAAACTGTGAAGTGAAGTGTATCGCTGGTGAGGAGCAGTCTACCCTTAACCTGACCAGCATAACATGAGGAGGGACTTCGCTTCGTCGCGCAATGATGATGTCATTTGTCCAATGTCACTCGTCCAATGCCACTTCTATGACCAGAATCGTTTCTTATACTTAGTCCAAGTACCTAAAAGATGAACAATACATAGGTAAAGCTAAGTTAAATCAAGACAGTGTATTATATAACGATTATTCGACTAATAAATTCTTCCATCAGATGTCAGTGTTATTTTAGCGTTGACTTTGCATAAACTAATTTATTTATTAAAGAAGTTCAAAATGTTACATTGGACCTAAGCTATAGTATAGCTTCTCTCTGTTGCTTCAGTATTCCAACACTTTTTACCTCCTCGTAATTTGTTCAACCATATTCTAATGTTTTCAGTGTATCGCTGCTTATCAATTCCTCAACCAAACGTTATTTATTGAAAACATGGAAATAGATTGTATTTTGTTCCTTTTCTGTATTAGTTACTACTTTTTCCAATGAAATGTGTTTCCATCATATTTTTCAGAATATATAGTATTCAAACCTGTTTTCACTGGTGAAATTTTGGCAGTCTAAAGTTCTCCCTTTGTATTTAACCTCTCTGTGTGCATGTAAGTAAATGTTCAAATGATCAAAAGTCTTTGTGTCTTCTTTCATCTAACATTAGCCTGTAATACATTTCTGATACTTTAGAATCTGAAGCGACATATGCACTTGATCCAGGGCTGTGCACGGACGCACGCACGCACACACACACACACACTCACACACACGCTCATGAGTGGGACACTACGGCTGTAGGCCAAGCACCATAGGAACTCCCCACAGTGGTAATGGCACATCAATGACTTATGATCAATGACTCATGAAGTGGTTTTGGGAATTGGCAGGGGAGACCATCTCAAGTCCGGGTCAGAGTAAGGAAGAGCGTCCCCTGGCCAGATTACATGGTAAGTACACTAAAAAAATATGGATTACCATTAAAATACAATTTATGAGTTCATCATTTTTAGGAAACAATGGCATTTGCCAGAAATATTTGAGTCTTTGCTGTTTCAGGCATACATGCCAGGAACTGCAGGAGGAAGAAATCGATACCATGACGGACAAGAAGTAAATCGATTTATTTACTAGGGATATTTTTCTATTACACTGATATCAACTACTCATAGGTTGTTATCAAATCAACAGTTAGCATGGAGGGAATGGCACAGGGAATGGGTTCAGAGAAGTTATTACACGGTCAAATCAAACAACGTGTGAACATTCCCTCTTTCTGTTTTTAAAGTCACAGTCGGGAGCAAGAGGTCCCAAGAAATTACATGTAAGTGTTGCTCAGCCAAAACATATTGGTGAATTGCCCAACGGAAGGACTGTAGTTTTGATGCACTTTGAACATCAAAATAAATCCATATGAATTAATCGCTATTTAAGTCCAATGAATTGAGCAATCAATCAGTAAACCAATCCATTTTATATTTGTGGTTCCAGAGACAGAACCAAGAAAACAGAGACCCTCAGCCTGACCATGAATCCTATACAGAGAGGGAGGTCGACTATGAAACAGAAAGAGACTGGGAGACACCAACAGAGATGGAGGGAGAGAGAGAAGAACCCATAGCAGCAGAGGAAGAGACACCATGGGAAAGACATAGAGAGAGGGAGATGGTAGAAAAGAAAGGAAAAGAGACGGAAGGAGAGATATACCATGATGCAGAAAGAGAGGGAGAGGAGGAGAGAAGTGGCGACTCTGAGTGGGACACGGAGGAAGACAGTGAATACGAGAGGGAGAGAGAGAGGGAAAGGATGGAGATGGAGAGAGAGAGGATGGAGCTTGAAAAAGAGAGGGAAGCAGAGCTGGAGTTGCAGAGGGAGAAAATAGAGAGGGAGAGACAACTAGAGAGGGAGAACATGGAAAAGGAGAGAGACCTGCAAATGGAGAGGGAGAGTGAAATAGAGAGCGAGAGAACAGAGATGGAGGGAGGCAGAGACCTGGACAGGGAGAGAGAGGAGTGGGAGAGACGGAGGCAGGAGATGGAAAGAGAGAGTGGAAGACAAGGAGAGTACGAGGAGGAAGGAGGAGTAAGACCCTATCCAGGGCCAGAATATGACTATTTGAAGGTAAACACACACACATCCCCCAATCAAAGTGCTGTGAAGATGATAAAAATACCTGTTCTGTTACCGTCATCTATCACGCTTTTCTACCAGGTTCCTTTTTGTGTTCCTTTTTGAGTGGTTCCTTCTGTTTTCTAAAGGGTGCACCGGGTGAAAATGGACTTCCAGGACCGAAGGTGACTACCAATCATTTTCAAATAAAACTGTCTTCAAATGGAGTGAAAGAACAAGATGTCCTGAATCTGCCCCCATATCTCTACAGTACCACGTTGCAATAAGGAATCCTTTCGAAATAGTTTGTAAAGGGTGTATAAGAAGATTGTAGACAATGTATTATTAATGTGTTGATCAGTGATACCCTGTGCATGCCAGACAGTTCACACCACCAACATGACGAGAACTACATGTTTTATAGTTTATAGCTCTCTTAGAAATCAAGGCAAACCTTTAATAAAGGGTACCTTAATGTAATTTCAACCCAATCTGTCCTTATGTCCGTACACAGTGTCAATGTCACCAGGTCACGACATCAAACGTATCCTCGCTCCCCTCCTACCCACATCTCATTATCAGTGTCTCACACACACACACACACACACACACACACACACACACACACACACACACACACACACACACACACACACACACACACACACACACACACCTATTTACCTACCCACATCTTCCCCTATAAGTTAGTCCCTGTCTCTCTGCTCTCCCGTCAGCCAAACCAGCGGAGCTCAGAATGTTGGTCTTTGATGTCCCCAGAGTTCTATATCTGATCCCCTCATGACGCAGTGGATTAATCATTTGGTATTAATAATTCCGTCTGTTAGTTGGAGGCATCGATACAAAACATATCCTTGAAAAACTCTATGGACTTTTTTGTCTCTCCGTCTGTCTGAATGTGATGGTACTATTTTGGTGCACGAGACGCAGACAGAGAAATATGGAGAGAATTAACTTGAATAACAATCACTTTGTAATTGATTTGTTGACAATTCTCTTCGTTCTACCAGGGGGAACTTGGTGAAAAGGGGCACAAGGTAAATGCTTTTCCAGTTCAGTAATGTGATAGAGCAAAGCCCGAACCAAGGTATTTGTAAGCATTCATGTTTTGAACATTTAACTATTTTTATTTATTGAAATATCTAACTAGAAGGACTCCTTCACACTGTACTGTATATTTGCAAATGAAACGTTTCCTATTGACATCGTTGTGTTGTTGTGCTTTTAGGGTGAGCCAGGTATTGGCCACAGAGGTCCTGTGGGACAGGCTGGTCCACCTGGAACTAAGGTAGACTCCCACACCCTCACTTAGCTCTGCCCTCTACTTAGTCTAAATATATTTAACTTTAACTGGCTTCAACTGACAATTTTGTCACCTGAGGGCCTGATTGTTGCTATGGAGATACAATAGTCTAGAGGAAACAGTGACCTTCAGTAGCTGCTAGAGAAATACCAACACTGTCCTTATCTGTCTCCTATTAGCTGTCCCGCCCCCCTCTCTCTGGGATTGTCTTTCTGTCTCTCTTTCAATTCATTTATGAATTGTTGTTATCTTCCATTTACAAAGCAAAAACACTAGAACGTATGGAATTAATAACTGCAAGGGAATTATAATTTTAGTTATACCAGTGTAGTAATTAGAGCAATGCAAAAAAAAAAATGGTCTGCCTGTCTGTCTCTCTTTCTGTCTGTCTCTGTATGTCTCCCTTCTCCCTCTGTCAGGGTGAGCCTGGTGAACAGGGGCCTTCTGGAGCTCAGGGTATCCAGGGTATCCGTGGTAACCCCGGTATTTCAGGTTCTCAGGGCGTGAGAGGCCAACCAGGAGACCCAGGAGAGGCGGGGAGAGAGGTGAGGAGCTCCCCGATCATCCCTTCAACCTGGACCAAGGAGTTTGTCCTGATTACTGGAAGGCTTTGTACTGTAGTTTTAAGAAACTCAACATCTTCTACTGTAGTTTTAATAAACCCAACACCTTGTACTCTATCTATAAGTAACCCAACACCTTGTACTGTAGCTTTAAGAAACTCAACACCTTGTACTGTAGTTTTAAGAAACTCAACACCTTCTACTGTAGTTTTAAGACACTCAACACCTTGTTCTGTAGTTATAAGAAACTCAACACATTGTACTGTAGTTTGAAGAAACTCAACACCTTGTACTGTAGTTTTAAGAAGCTCAACACCTTCCACTGTAGTTATAAGAAACTCAACACCTTCTACTGTAGTTTTAAGAAACTTAACACCTTCTACTGTAGTTATAAGAAACCCAACAGCTTCTATTGTAGTTTTAAGAAACTCAACACCTTGTACTGTAGTTTTAAGAAACTCAACACCTTGTACTGTAGGTTTAAGAAGCTCAACACCTTGCACTGTAGTTATAAGAAACTCAACAACTTCTACTGTAGTTTTAAGAAACTCAACACCTTCTACTGTAGTTATAAGAAACTCAACACCTTGTACTGTAGTTATAAGAAACTCAACACCTTGTACTGTAGTTATAAGAAACTCAACACCTTGTACTGTAGTTATAAGAAACTCACACCTTGTACTGTAGTTATAAGAAACTCAACACCTTGTTCTGTAGTTATAAGAAACTCAACACCTTGTACTGTAGTTTTAAGAAACTCAACACCTTGTACTGTAGTTATAAGAAACCTAACACCTTCTATTGTAGTTTTAAGAAACTCAACACCTTGTACTGTACTTTTAAGAAACCCAACACCTTGCACTGTAGTTTTAAGAAACTCAACACCTTGCACTGTAGTTTTAAGAAACTCAACACCTTGTACTGTAGTTTTAAGAAACTCAACACCTTGTTCTGTAGTTATAAGAAATTCAACACCTTGTACTGTAGTTATAAGAAACCCAACACCTTCTACTGTAGTTTTAAGAAACTCAACACCTTGTACTGTAGTTATAAGAAACCCAACACCTTGCACTGTAGTTTTAAGAAACTCAACACCCTGCACTGTAGTTTTAAGAAACTCAACACCTTGCACTGTAGTTTTAAGAAACTCAACACCTTGTACTGTAGTTTTAAGAAACTCAACACCTTGTACTGTAATTTTAAGAAACTCAACACCTTGTACTGTAGTTTTAAGAAACCCAACACCTTGTACTGTAGTTATAAGAAACTCAACACCTTCTACTGTAGTTTTAAGAAACACAACACCTTCTACTGTAGTTTTAAGAAACTCAACACCTTGTACTGTAGTTATAAGAAACTCAACACCTTGTACTGTAGTTATAAGAAACTCAACACCTACTGTAGTTTTAAGGAACTCAACACCTTGCACTGTAGTTTTAAGAAACTCAACACCTTGTACTGTAGTTATAAGAAACTCAACACCTTCTACTGTAGTTGTTTTCCTGGCCTTGTAGTTTTAGTCTATTTCCTGGTCAGATCATGTAGTCCCAAAAATGTTGTAGCCAAATTTATGTCAAATTCACCACTAGCCAGAAAGCCAGAACAAAGATATGTTTTCAAAGAGCAAAAATACTGCCTACTAAGTAGGAAGATAATTGTGATAAAGTATGTTTTTGTTCATCTGTAGGGGGACAGGGGTAGAAGGGGTAAGAATGGATCACCCGGGACTCCAGGAGCTAAAGGGAAACCTGGAATAGAGGTATGGTGAAATATAACTTGCCCTAGGCATTGTTTGCCTTCCTATGGTTATTATGTAACATAATGGATGCTTTCTGTTTCCCAAAGGGTCCACCTGGTCTACCTGGGACGAAAGGAGAAAAGGTATGACATTAGCCTGTTTGGTGGTGGTGGTGGTGGTGGTGTTGTTGTCATTGTCATGTTGTATATGAGGAGATAATAACATTAGCATTCACTTCTTCTTGTTCCCAACAGGGTGACAGTATCCCGGGGGAACCAGGCGCCAGGGGTGTGGTCGGGATCTCAGGTCGCAGGGTGAGACGGAACGATGGACTTATTGACTTAAGAGAGATGGACTTAACCTCAGAGAGAGATCCTAGGCAGCATTGTAAAAGATAGAAAAGCTGCTCGTCACAACAGGATGGCACAATATGCACACATTTACACTGAACATAAATATAAACGCAGCATGTAAAGTGTTGGTACATGTTTCATGAGCTGAAATAAAAGATCCCAGAAATGTTCTATATGCACAAAAAGGTTATTTCTCTCAAATTTGGTGCACAAATTTGTTTACATCCCTGTTAGTCAGCATTTCTCCTTACCTAGATAATCCATCCACCTGACAGGTGTAGCATATCAAGAAGCTGATTAAACAGCATGATCATTACACAGGTGCACCTTGTGCTGGGACAATAAAAGACCACTCTAAAATGTGCAGTTTTGTCACACACAATGCCACAGATGACTCAAGTTTTGAGGAGTATGCAATTGGCATGCTGACTGCAAGATTGTCCACAAGAGCTGTTGCCAGATAATAACATTTCTCTACCATAAGCCACCTCCAACGTCGTTTTAGAGAATTTGGCAGTACGTCCAACCGGCCTCACAACCGCAGACCACCTGTATGGCGTTGTGAACTGGGTGCCCCATGGTGGCAGTGGGGTTATGGTATGTTATGGTATGGGCAGGCATTTTATCTATAGCAATTTGAATGCACAGATATACCCTGATGAGATCCTGAGGCCCAATGTCGTGCCATTCATCCGCCACCATCACCTTATGTTTCAGCATGATAATGCACAGCCCCATGTTGCACAGATCTGTACACAATTCCTGGAAGCTGAAAATGTCCCAGTTCTTCCATGGCCTCCATACTCACCAGACATGTCACCCATTGAGCATGTTTGGGATGCTCTGGATCAACATGTACGACAGTGTTCCAGTTCCCACCAATATCCAGCAACTTCGCAAAGCCATTGAAGAGTGGGACAACATTCCACAGGCCACAATCAGCAGCCTGATCAACTATGCGAAGGAGATGTGTAGCGCTGTATGAGGCAAATGGTGGTCACACCAGATACTGACTGGTTTTCTGATCCACGCTCCTACTTATTAGTTTTTTAAAGCTATCTGTGACCAACAGGTACATATCTGTATTCCTGGTCATGTGAAATCCATAGATTAGGGCCTAATTAATTTATTTAAATTGACTGATTTCCTTATATTAAGTGTAACTCAGTAAAATCTTTGACATTTTAGCATGTTGCATTTATGTTTTTGTTCAGTATAATATTTGTGATGTGTTTTGTTTGTGACAGGGTGAAAAGGGCATTGCAGGAGTCTTAGGAGCCCCAGGACACACTGTGAGTTAACATCATCATCTTTCATGACATGGACAGTCCAGAGGAGGCCGGTGGAAGAAGATATAGAAGGACGTGCTCATTGTAATGGCTGGACGTGGTCCAACGTGGTTTCCATATGTTTGATGTGTTTGATACTATTCCATTTATTCCATTCCAGCCATTACACTGATCCTGTCCTCCTATAGCTCCTCCCACCAGCCTCCTCTGGTACAGTCATGCAGTTAAGGACATTTGTTTCCTAGCTACCTTTACCTTTGACCTCTTTTACTTAGGGTCCAAAGGGCTTCCCGGGCAGCAAAGGAGCAAAGGTAGGTTGACGGTTACTTCTTTGATGACATGATAATTTTGGTAGACTATATTTAAAAAATGTATGCGATTGAGTGGGTCTTACTAAATACTTTGATATTTTTGATTTTCATACACTCATACGTCCACTCAGGTTCTCCAGATACTTTAGATATTTTTACTTCAGAGACAGTTTTAAAGATGGTTTTGACAGCCCGGTGTTTCAGCGTTCAGTCAAATTCTCTGCTCGTTCTATTGAAGTGTCATCACTCTAGTCACTTCTGTCTCTTCAAACCCTCACTCATGGTGAGTGTTGAAACATGTTTCAACACTCACCATGTGGCCAGTCTATTTCAATTAACTTCAGTCCATTTTTCTGTGTATATAGGGATGTGGACAATGAAAATGAAGAGTCAATGTTTTTATGTATACCTGACACAGCCATATAGTATATAGTTTGTGTTTTCTACACACAGACTTCAAATAAATAGTGTCTCATAAGCCCATACAGGCTGGGCACCATTGGGTGTATGATACTAAAATACAAATACTGTCAATCAATCAATTATTGTATGAATGTTATAAGCCATTGATTCCTTTCATAAAATATATTTTCACAGGGTGACAGAGGTTTAGCAGGAATACAAGGAGAAAGGGTAAGCCAAACATGACATAAGTACTACACAAATAGTGTTTTGTATATGTCACGCCCTGACCTGAGAGAGACGTTTTATTTCCTCTATTTTGGTTAGGTCAGGGTGTGATGTGGGGTGGGCATTCTATGTCATGTATTTCTTTGTGTTTGGCCGAGTATGGTTCCTAATCAGAGGCAGCTGTCTATCGTTGTCTCTGATTGGAAATCATACTTAGGCAGCCTTTTCCCCCACCTGTATTTGTGGGTAATTATTATTTTCTGTGTGTGTTTTGTGTGCGCCTCAGTAGCGTCACGTTCGATTCTGTTTACCTGTTTTTTGTTTTGTTCAGTTTCACTTCAATAAAAGAATGTGGAATTACCGGCATGCTGCACCTTGGTTAATTTACGACAGGGAATTTGAAGATAGCGAACGTGACAGTATATGATTAATTCATATATGATGTACATTCTTTATGTTTAGGGAAGCCCCCTCCAAATCCAGGGACCGAGAGGCTACAAGGGCTTAAAAGGAGAAGGGGTGAGAAACAAGTCCCCTAAAACAAGTCCCCTAAAACAAGTCCTCCACAATGTATTTTGAATTCTAGTTTTAGTTCCAGAGCAATCCTCATTAAAGAAAATGTTATTTTAGAGAGACAGCTTTTGCATTTTCACTTTGTGTGTTTTCCCTTTTTTAAGATGCTGTTTATCTGTTGTTTTGGTTGTTTGTTTTAGGGAGAGCGAGGCTCCCCAGGTTTCGATGGAGATAAAGGAGAGAAGGGCGAGGATGGGCCCCCGGGGTTCAAGGTGCTTCCTAATGCTTGATGACAGAACATTTTATGTGGAAAAAGAGAGAAAGAAAGATTGTTAATAGATGTAAAGAAAGAGAGACAAACAACAGAAAAATAAAATACATTTTCCAAAACATGGAAGCCAAAGCACATAGTGTTCTCACATTCAGCTTTTTGTTTGTTCTCCATCTGAAGGGCCTCAAAGGAGAGGCAGGGGCCAAAGGAGCCATGGGGCTGTTTGGGGCCCGTGGACCAGTGGGCCAAAAGGTCAGCAGGAAATACAGCATGTATCAATCTACAGGCTACATGGAACCACTGTTATCAGATCTATGCTGCTGTGTGTATGCTCACTGTTGTTCTGTGCTTCCAGGGAGATGCTGGCGAGCCTGGAGTCAATGGAGAAGTGGTGGGTATTTATCTAACACACTTTAACAGTTTAATATATAAACAGTGTCTGTATAACTATATATATACTGTGGTGGCTTGGCATGTGGTCAAAAACAAGCTTTGCTGATTGGCTTGTTGTTGTCACAGGGTCATAACGGGGACGATGGATTGGACGGAGCCACAGGAGCCAAAGGAGACATGGGACTCCAGGGACAGAAGGGAGATCAGGTGAGGAGAGTGTGGCACAGAGCATAGAATTTAGAGACTAGACAAATAGAACATGCCCTCTGTGATTCATTATACAGTAATTCTGTTCTGTTCCGTTCTTTTATTCTATTCCTAGGGTGACAGAGGTGAACCTGGCTTACCGGGGGATACTGGGCAGACAGGAGAGAAGGTGAGGGCTTGATCATAATGTATTAGGCATGTTAATGAGATGGTAATGCAATGATGAAAGGTAACTCTTGGTGTTGGTTGTGGTTGTTGCACAGGGATTCCGAGGCCTACCTGGACGCATAGGAAGCACTGGGCTAGATGGAGAAAAGGTGAGTTGCCTGTGTGGGATTCAATACAATGATCACAACAACACAATGTGCTCCAGGAAGCATTGTCAGTACCACTGACCCACAAAAGTAAAGGTTTACAGTAGTGCCAACTAGCTGCCACACGCTGCATACAATTTAGTATACGGTTCAATTGTCTGACCTAGTAGGCCACTGTCAGACTATGGTTGCACAGTTTCAGTGAAAATGTAAGTATTTAATCGTTGTTTGACACAGGGAGAGATGGGTATTCCTGGAACCCCAGGACATCCAGGGCTCAATGGACTCACAGGACGGAAGGTAGACACACACACACACACACACACACACACACACACACACACACACACACACACACACACACACACACACACACACACACACACACACACACACACACACACGAACACACACAATCACACACACACACACACACACACACACACACACACACACACACACACACACACACACACACACACACACACACACACACACACACACACCGAGGGTGCCTCATGGGGTTGGGATATGCAAGAAAATACATTTTACACATACGTATAATACACACTGGTAAAACAGGACAAATATAAGCACCCACCTAATTATTTATATATATACACACACACACAAATCAAAATCATTCTCAGTAATCTTCTGAAAAGTGTTGATTGGGATGTTTTGTGTGGATGTGTAGGGTGAAAAAGGGGACGGGGGTATCAATGGAGTAGAGGGAGCACCAGGACTAAAAGGAGAGAAGGTTGGTTCAAATCACATGTAAAAACAATATTGAAATTAGGACTATTAATAGTCTATGTACTACAGAGGAATGGGGAAATATTCATATAGTTCTTGTTCTTGTTTTTCTCCCATCATGCACCATTCATGTTGTCCCTGTCTTGTGCAGGGCGCCACTGGTTTCCCAGGGTTCCCTGGGTTTAAGGGGTCAGCAGGGACACCAGGCAGTGATGGAGCGGAGGGGCGACCAGGACGTAATGGGTCCAAGGGAGAGACAGGAACCAAGGTAGATTGAGGTTGCCTTCCAGTCAAGGTTATTATAGTAAACGAAAACTCAAACTAAAATAAAAACAAACATTTGAAAAACTTTATAGTAAATTAAAATAAAAACAAAAAACATTTGAAAAACTAAAACTATACTGAAGCTATCATCTTTGCCTTCAAAACTAACTAAAATACCTCAACTTTAGGTAAAAATCTCATTTCAAGTGGGGTTTTCGATCTTCTGAATCTGGTGGTATAGGCCTAGCTTGTGCATCACTATCACTAGCCATCGCTTGCTAACAGGGAAGAAGTCCAAGGGCGAGCACGGAGCGTGAGTGGGCCAAGCTAGAACAGCTTGTGAAGTTAATGGAGCCGTTCGCAATCCACACCGACCAACTTCAAACTGACAGCCAAACTGATGTGGTGCCGTGCCCTCTCAACCTTGAGGCACACTTGCAGTCAACAACTGTTGCAAAACAGTTCGCACAGGTCCTGCTGAAGTCATTGCATGAGTGCTTCGCATGCATACTGAATGGCAGCCAACTTCAATCGAACCCCTGCAGCAGCTTGCCTGATGGACACAAGTGTGTCTCTGGCACTTCCCTCAACAGAGATGGAGGGCAGAAGAATCTTTTGTACTTCAGCAAATCAGAGAGTACAGCCGTGGACCAGCAGGAACCCAGGAATAATCCGGCAAGCATCTAGATCACAGTGCTTCAGAAATATAGCTTCCTCGCATCGAAGATTGTGTCTGAGGTCACGGTCCAGTCGGAGAGTCAACCTGACAAGGCATTAAGTGCCCCGTGTGAGCTGCGGAAATACCTGGAAGAGGTAAAGGACAGCATGTTTACAGAGTCACCTCTCCAGTTCTGGATGGAAAGGATGGCTGTTTATCCAAAGCTGTGCATTGTGGCACTGGATCTGGTTCCTGCCCCTGCATCCCAAGCATTTGTGGAGAGAATATTCTCTGTCTGTGGACAACTGTCATCAGGCTTGAGAAACCGAACGAACACCTCTCTTCAAGATAAACCAGAAAATCTTCTTTGCTCGAACAGAAACACACACACAAGCTGGCCGGCTGTGAACTGATAGATTTGTGAAGTGTTGTATTGGTAATGCTTTTGCTGTTGTTGCAGCTGTTTTTATGAACCCTTTTGGAAGGGGTTAGTCAGTGAAACATGTTTAGTAGTACATAAAAATAACATGTCAAATGTCCCATGACATCATTTGTTAGTATTTTCCTCTCTCTTTCTATCAGATAAAGGTACTTGATTCTTTTTACATCTACTACTACAGTTAAAAAAGGTGTAAACATGGGCAAGAGAGTTTCCTTCCACCATATATCTTGCCACAGTCTAGGTGCTTATCATTTAAATCCAAGTCACAATAGGATTGACATATAATTTACACCTAACCAAACATATGTCCTGGCCATGGAGTTGTACAGAGTCCTCTACTGGCCAAAAGACTGTGTTAGCATGGGCAGTTCCATTGAGGACTTTCGCCATTTTGATTTAGTCAACTGGCCGGGACTTTCAGCTTCATTGGCTGATGACCTGGTTGGCATGACCTGATGACCCGGTTGGCATGACCTGATGACCCTGTTGGAGTAGTGACAGCCAGGTCATCCGGAGGGATCAGCTAATTAATTTCACTTGTGAAGAATAAAATGTACTATTTCAAGATGGCGTCTGTGAAAGCTGCCCTTGCTCTTACAGATGACATCTTGACACAGATGGAATGTTATGTTTATCCAAGTCTATGGTCCTGGCCCATCACCTTACTGCCCCCCACTGACAAGAAGTGACATCACAAAAAAACGAACTATAGGCCTACAACACATAATGGCTCCTGTCAGACAGACAGACAGACAGACAGACAGACAGACAGACAGACAGACAGACAGACAGACAGACAGACAGACAGACAGACAGACAGACAGACAGACAGACAGACAGACAGACAGACAGACAGACAGACAGACAGACACATTTAAGATGAGTTTTTATTGATATTTGTTTTTAGATATTTATTTGAAATTCGGTTTAGTTCGGTTTAGTTTCAGTTTAGTTTACGTCCATCCGTCCGTCCGTCCTTCCTTCATGCATAACAACAACAACCACAGCCCACCAACACCAAAACATAGTTTTACCCAGTCACGGAGTGCACCTTAAAAAATCCACTTTCCACAAAAGTTACAAAAATAAAAAATGTGACTAAACAAGCCTGATTCTATCAGGCACATTGTCCCCCTAGCAGAATGCCTGTCAGATACGTAGATAGACAGGCAGTAGACAACATTCCTATGTATAGCAACACATAGGAAGGAATAGAATAGAAGCATAATTAAGACACAGAAATGGGTCTATTTTCTGATGCGGCGGGAACGCTAGCCAAACCTCTATGCTAATGACTCCTTTCAGCCACAATTAGCAGCCTCTTGATGTTGATAGGAGAGAAGGGATGGAAAGGATGTAATGATGTTCCAAGAGGACGTTTTATCACAAAACATCTGGATATGTTTGATATTTATAGGATAACTAGAGAGGCAAGGTAAGCCTAATGATCGGGTTGAGGTTTATTTAGGCAACTACGTAGTAGGAATGTACGTAGTAGGGAAGTACGTAGTAGGGAAGTACGTAGAAAGGAAGTACGTAGTAGGGAAGTACCTTTGTTGGGAAGTACGTAGTAGTGAAGTATGTAGTGTAGTAGGGAAGTACGTAATAGGGAAGTACGTAATAAGGAGGTACGTATTAGGGAAGTACGTATTAGGGAAGTACGTAGTTGGGAAGTACGTAATAGGGATGTACGTAATAAGGAAGTACGTAATAAGGAAGTACGCAGTAGGGAAGTACGTAGTAGGGAAGTATGTAGTTGGGAAGTACGTAGTTGGGAAGTACGTAGTAGGGAAGTACGTAATAGGGAAGTACGTAGTAGGGAAGTACGTAGTAGGGAAGTACGTATTAGGGAAGTACGTAGTAGGGAAGTACGTAGTAGGGAAGTACGTAATAAGGAAGTACGTGGTAGTGAAGTACATAGAAGGGACGTACGTAGTAGGGAAGTATGTAGAGGGAAGTACGTAGTAGTAAAGTACATAGTAGGGAAATACGTAATAAGGTGGTACGTAATAAGGAGGTACTTAGTAGGGAAGTACGTAGTTGTGAAGTATGTAGTAGGGAAGTACGTAATAAGGAAATACGAAGTAGGGAAGTACGTAATAAGGAAGTACGTAATAAGGAAGTACATAATAAGGAAGTACGTAGTAGGGAAGTACGTAGTAGGGAAGTACTATTAGGGAAGTACGTAGTTTGGAAGTACGTAGTAGTGAAGTACGTATTAGGAAAGTACGTAGTAGAGAAATACGTATTAGGGAAGTACATAGTAGAGAAGTACGTATTAGGGAAGTAAGTACGTAGTAGGGAAGTACGTAATAAGGAAGTACGTAATAAGGAAGTACATAGTAAGGAAGTATGTAATAAGGAAGTACGTATTAGGGAAATACGTAGTAGGGAAGTACGTAGTAGTGAAGTACATAGAAGGGAAGTATGTAGTAGGGAAGTATGTAGAGGGAAATAGGTAGAAGGGAAGTACATCGTAGAGAAGTACGTATTAGGGAAGTACGTAGTAGGGAAGTACATAGTAGGGAAGTACGTAGTAGGGAAGTATGTAGTAGTGAGGTACATATTTGGGAAGTACGTAGTTGGGAAGTACGTCGTAGGGAAGTACATGGAAGGGAAGTATGTAGTTGGGAAGTACGTGGAAGGGAAGTATGTAGTAGGGAAGTACGTAGTAGGGCTGTACGTAGTAGGGAAGTACGTGGAAGGGAAGTACGTAGTAGGGCTGTACGTAGTAGGGAAGTACGTGGAAGGGGAGTACGTAGTTGGGAAGTACGTAGTAGGGAAGTACATGAAAGGAAAGTATGTAGTTGGGAAGTACGTAGTAGGGAAGTACATGGAAGGGAAGTACATAGTTGGGAAGTACTTACTAGGGAAGTACGTAGTAGGGAAGCACATAGTAGAGAAGTACATAGTAGGGACGTACGTAGTAGGGAAGTACGTAGTAGGGACGTACTTAGTAGGGAAGTACGTAGTAGGGAAGTACGTAGTAGGGAAGTACGTAGTAGGGACGTACGTAGTAGGGAAGTACGTAGTAGGGAAGTACGTAGTAGGGAAGTACGTAATAAGGAAGTTCGTATTAGGGAAGTACATATTAGGGAAGTATGTCGTAGGGAAGTACGTAATAAGGAAGTTCGTATTAGGGAAGTACGTATTAGGGAAGTATGTAGTTGTGAGGTACATTGTTGGGAAGTACGTAGTTGGGAAGTATGTAGTAGGGAAGTACATGGAAGGGAAGTATGTAGTTGGGAAGTACATGGAAGGGAAGTATGTAGTAGGGAAGTACATAGTAGGGAAGTACGTAGTAGGGAAGTACGTGCAAGGGAAGTACGTAGTAGGGCTGTACGTAGTAGGGAAGTACGTGGAAGGGGAGTACGTAGTTGGGAAGTACGTAGTAGGGAAGTACATGAAAGGAAAGTATGTAGTTGGGAAGTACGTAGTAGGGAAGTACATGGAAGGGAAGTACATAGTTGGGAAGTACTTACTAGGGAAGTACGTAGTAGGGAAGTACATAGTAGAGAAATACATAGTAGGGAAGTACGTAGTAGGGAAGTACGTAGTAGGGAAGTACGTAGTAAGGAAGTACATAATAAGGAAGTACGTAGTAGGGAAGTACATATTAGGGAAGTATGTAATAAGGAAGTACGTAGTAGTGAAGTACATAGTAGGGAAATACGTAATAAGGTGGTACGTAATAAGGAGGTACTTAGTAGGGAAGTACGTAGTTGGGAAGTATGTAGTAGGGAAGTACGTAATAAGGAAGTACGAAGTAGGGAAGTACGTAATAAGGAAGTACGTAGTAGGGAAGTACGTAATAAGGAAGTACGTATTAGGGAAGTATATAGTAGGGAAGTTTGTAGTTGGGAAGTACGTAGTAGGGAAGTACGTAGTAGGGAAGTACGTAGTAGGGAAGTACATAATAAGGAAGTACGTAGTAGGGAAGTACATATTAGGGAAGTATGTAATAAGGAAGTATGTAGTAGTGAAGTACATTAAAGGGAAGTACGTAGTAGGGAAGTATGTAGAGGGAAGTAGGTAGAAGGGAAGTACGTAGTAGGGAAGTACGTAGTTGGGAAGTACGTAGTAGTGAAATACATAGTAGGGAAATACGTAATAAGATGGTACGTAATAAGGAGGTACTTAGTAGGGAAGTACGTAGTTGGGAAGTATGTAGTAGGGAAGTACGTAATAAGGAAGTACGTAATAAGGAAGTACGTAGTAGAGAAGTATGTATTAGGGAAGTACGTAATAAGGAAGTACGTAATAAGGAAGTATGTAGTAGAGAAGTATGTATTAGGGAAGTACGTAGTAGGGAAGTACGTAATAAGGAAGTACGTGGTAGTGAAGTACATAGAAGGGACGTACGTAGTAGGGAAGTATGTAGAGGGAAGTACGTAGTAGTAAAGTACATAGTAGGGAAATACGTAATAAGGTGGTACGTAATAAGGAGGTACTTAGTAGGGAAGTACGTAGTTGTGAAGTATGTAGTAGGGAAGTACGTAATAAGGAAATACGAAGTAGGGAAGTACGTAATAAGGAAGTACGTAATAAGGAAGTACATAATAAGGAAGTACGTAGTAGGGAAGTACGTAGTAGGGAAGTACTATTAGGGAAGTACGTAGTTTGGAAGTACGTAGTAGTGAAGTACGTATTAGGAAAGTACGTAGTAGAGAAATACGTATTAGGGAAGTACATAGTAGAGAAGTACGTATTAGGGAAGTAAGTACGTAGTAGGGAAGTACGTAATAAGGAAGTACGTAATAAGGAAGTACATAGTAAGGAAGTATGTAATAAGGAAGTACGTATTAGGGAAATACGTAGTAGGGAAGTACGTAGTAGTGAAGTACATAGAAGGGAAGTATGTAGTAGGGAAGTATGTAGAGGGAAATAGGTAGAAGGGAAGTACATCGTAGAGAAGTACGTATTAGGGAAGTACGTAGTAGGGAAGTACATAGTAGGGAAGTACGTAGTAGGGAAGTATGTAGTAGTGAGGTACATATTTGGGAAGTACGTAGTTGGGAAGTACGTCGTAGGGAAGTACATGGAAGGGAAGTATGTAGTTGGGAAGTACGTGGAAGGGAAGTATGTAGTAGGGAAGTACGTAGTAGGGCTGTACGTAGTAGGGAAGTACGTGGAAGGGAAGTACGTAGTAGGGCTGTACGTAGTAGGGAAGTACGTGGAAGGGGAGTACGTAGTTGGGAAGTACGTAGTAGGGAAGTACATGAAAGGAAAGTATGTAGTTGGGAAGTACGTAGTAGGGAAGTACATGGAAGGGAAGTACATAGTTGGGAAGTACTTACTAGGGAAGTACGTAGTAGGGAAGCACATAGTAGAGAAGTACATAGTAGGGACGTACGTAGTAGGGAAGTACGTAGTAGGGACGTACTTAGTAGGGAAGTACGTAGTAGGGAAGTACGTAGTAGGGAAGTACGTAGTAGGGACGTACGTAGTAGGGAAGTACGTAGTAGGGAAGTACGTAGTAGGGAAGTACGTAATAAGGAAGTTCGTATTAGGGAAGTACATATTAGGGAAGTATGTCGTAGGGAAGTACGTAATAAGGAAGTTCGTATTAGGGAAGTACGTATTAGGGAAGTATGTAGTTGTGAGGTACATTGTTGGGAAGTACGTAGTTGGGAAGTACGTAGTAGGGAAGTACATGGAAGGGAAGTATGTAGTTGGGAAGTACATGGAAGGGAAGTATGTAGTAGGGAAGTACATAGTAGGGAAGTACGTAGTAGGGAAGTACGTGGAAGGGAAGTACGTAGTAGGGCTGTACGTAGTAGGGAAGTACGTGGAAGGGGAGTACGTAGTTGGGAAGTACGTAGTAGGGAAGTACATGAAAGGAAAGTATGTAGTTGGGAAGTACGTAGTAGGGAAGTACATGGAAGGGAAGTACATAGTTGGGAAGTACTTACTAGGGAAGTACGTAGTAGGGAAGTACATAGTAGAGAAATACATAGTAGGGAAGTACGTAGTAGGTAAGTACGTAGTAAGGAAGTACATAATAAGGAAGTACGTAGTAGGGAAGTACATATTAGGGAAGTATGTAATAAGGAAGTACGTAGTAGTGAAGTACATTGAAGGGAAGTACGTAGTAGGGAAGTATGTAGAGGGAAGTAGGTAGAAGGGAAGTACGTAGTAGGGAAGTACGTAGTTGGGAAGTACGTAGTAGTGAAATACATAGTAGGGAAATACGTAATAAGATGGTACGTAATAAGGAGGTACTTAGTAGGGAAGTACGTAGTTGGGAAGTATGTAGTAGGGAAGTACGTAATAAGGAAGTACGTAATAAGGAAGTACGTAGTAGAGAAGTATGTATTAGGGAAGTACGTAGTAGGGAAGTACGTAATAAGGAAGTACGTGGTAGTGAAGTACATAGAAGGGACGTACGTAGTAGGGAAGTATGTAGAGGGAAGTACGTAGTAGTAAAGTACATAGTAGGGAAATACGTAATAAGGTGGTACGTAATAAGGAGGTACTTAGTAGGGAAGTACGTAGTTGTGAAGTATGTAGTAGGGAAGTACGTAATAAGGAAATACGAAGTAGGGAAGTACGTAATAAGGAAGTACGTAATAAGGAAGTACATAATAAGGAAGTACGTAGTAGGGAAGTACGTAGTAGGGAAGTACTATTAGGGAAGTACGTAGTTTGGAAGTACGTAGTAGTGAAGTACGTATTAGGAAAGTACGTAGTAGAGAAATACGTATTAGGGAAGTACATAGTAGAGAAGTACGTATTAGGAAAGTACGTAGTAGAGAAATACGTAATAAGGAAGTACGTAATAAGGAAGTACATAGTAAGGAAGTATGTAATAAGGAAGTACGTGTTAGGGAAATACGTAGTAGGGAAGTACGTAGTAGGGAAGTACGTAATAAGGAAGTACGTAATAAGGAAGTACATAGTAAGGAAGTATGTAATAAGGAAGTACGTATTAGGGAAATACGTAGTAGGGAAGTACGTAGTAGTGACGTACATAGAAGGGAAGTATGTAGTAGGGAAGTATGTAGAGGGAAATAGGTAGAAGGGAAGTACATAGTAGAGAAGTACGTATTAGGGAAGTACGTAGTAGGGAAGTACATAGTAGGGAAGTACGTAGTAGGGAAGTATGTAGTAGTGAGGTACATATTTGGGAAGTACGTAGTTGGGAAGTACGTCGTAGGGAAGTACATGGAAGGGAAGTATGTAGTTGGGAAGTACGTGGAAGGGAAGTATGTAGTAGGGAAGTACGTAGTAGGGCTGTACGTAGTAGGGAAGTACGTGGAAGGGAAGTACGTAGTAGGGCTGTACGTAGTAGGGAAGTACGTGGAAGGGGAGTACGTAGTTGGGAAGTACGTAGTAGGGAAGTACATGAAAGGAAAGTATGTAGTTGGGAAGTACGTAGTAGGGAAGTACATGGAAGGGAAGTACATAGTTGGGAAGTACTTACTAGGGAAGTACGTAGTAGGGAAGCACATAGTAGAGAAGTACATAGTAGGGACGTACGTAGTAGGGAAGTACGTAGTAGGGACGTACTTAGTAGGGAAGTACGTAGTAGGGAAGTACGTAGTAGGGAAGTACGTAGTAGGGACGTACGTAGTAGGGAAGTACGTAGTAGGGAAGTACGTAGTAGGGAAGTACGTAATAAGGAAGTTCGTATTAGGGAAGTACATATTAGGGAAGTATGTCGTAGGGAAGTACGTAATAAGGAAGTTCGTATTAGGGAAGTACGTATTAGGGAAGTATGTAGTAGTGAGGTACATAGTTGGGAAGTACGTAGTTGGGAAGTACGTAGTAGGGAAGTACATGGAAGGGAAGTATGTAGTTGGGAAGTACATGGAAGGGGAGTATGTAGTAGGGAAGTACATAGTAGGGAAGTACGTAGTAGGGAAGTACGTGGAAGGGAAGTACGTAGTAGGGCTGTACGTAGTAGGGAAGTACGTGGAAGGGGAGTACGTAGTTGGGAAGTACGTAGTAGGGAAGTACATGAAAGGAAAGTATGTAGTTGGGAAGTACGTAGTAGGGAAGTACATGGAAGGGAAGTACATAGTTGGGAAGTACTTACTAGGGAAGTACGTAGTAGGGAAGTACATAGTAGAGAAGTACATAGTAGGGAAGTACGTAGTAGGGAAGTACGTAGTAGGGACGTACTTAGTAGGGAAGTACGTAGTAGGGAAGTACGTAGTAGGGAAGTACATAGTTGGGAAGTACTTACTAGGGAAGTACGTAGTAGGGAAGTACATAGTAGAGAAGTACATAGTAGGGAAGTACGTAGTAGGGAAGTACGTAGTAGGGAAGTACGTAGTAGGGACGTACTTAGTAGGGAAGCATGTAGTAGGGAAGTACGTAGTAGGGAAGTACGTAGTAGGGAAGTACGTAGTAGGGACGTACTTAGTAGGGAAGTACGTAGTAGTGAAGTACGTAGTAGTGAAGTACTTAGTAGGGAAGTACGTAGTAGTGAAGTACGTAGTAGGGAAGTACTTAGTAGGGAAGTACTTAGTAGGGAAGTACGTAGTAGGGAAGTACGTGTCCCTCTTGTAATACTATACCATTTTTGTATAATGGAATTTAGATTGAAGGAAGTTGTCGGTTTGTATTGATATGTGAGAGAGTGTGTGTCTATCTGTGTGTGTGTCTATCTGTGCGTGTGTGTGTGTGTGTCTATCTGTGTGTCTATCTGTGTGTGTGTGTATATCTGTGTGTGTGTGTGTGTGTGTGTATATCTCTCTGTGTGTGTGTGTGTGTGTGTGTGTCTATCTGTGTGTGTGTGTGTGTGTGTGTGTCTATCTGCGTGTGTGTGTTTATCTGTGTGTGTGTGTTTGTGTGTGTGTGTGTGTGTGTGTGTGTGTGTGTGTGTCTATCTGTTTGTGTGTGTGTCTATCTGTTTGTGTGTGTGTCTATCTGTGTGGGTTTGTCTATCTGTGTATGTGCCTATCTGTGTGTGTGTGTGTCTGTCTGTGTGCCTGCCTGTTTATGCATGTGCCTGTGAGAACACATGTTCGTGGGCTCACTAGCACGCGCAGCACCTGTGTGAGTAAGAGCGTTCTCCATTTTGCTGTGTTGTTGTCCCAGGGAGAGAGGGGCAGGAGAGGCAGAGGGAAGCCTTGTCAGACAGGACCACCTGGAAGTCCAGGACAAAGAGGAGGCAGTGTAAGCTACTTCATAGACCAGACACATAACACTCACACACATGTTGTTGTTCATGTATCAATACCTAATGGGAGTTACTGTCACTAGGCTGGGTGACAGTAATAACTGCTGTGATAATAACCACTGTGTCTTTTCCAGGGAGAGCTCGGAAACGAGGGACTGAAGGGAGAGAAAGGGGAACCCGGACTCTCTGTAAGTGCATCTTACTTATTCCCACACACACGTTTGACACCTACCTGGTCCAAGACATATTTGTATTGACAGACAGCTTGGTTGAAGACAGGGTCTAAGCAGCACTCTGCCCTCTCTGTTCTCAGGCCGAGAAGATGAAGGAGCTGGTCAACCAAGAGGTTGTGAACCAGTGCGGTGAGTGTTTCTGTGTTTCGCTGTGTGTGCGCATGCAGGTCTGTGTGTCTGTTCTACATTCTAAAACTCCCACTGCTGCGGCATGGCGCCCCTGTGTGTTCTGCCATCTGGTGTGCCCTCTCTATGGAATGGCCCGTTGAGAGAGGGGACACTGTGACCGACCACAAACACCAGACTCATAAACCATCATGCCACACACCAGAACCCATAGGGCCCTACAACCACAGGGTCAAACGCATCTTTAGTTTACACCTCCACAACTTTGAGGAGAAAGGCATTGTTGCCTTATCCGT